>NW_025888284.1:0-1207 GCF_002878395.1 Capsicum annuum | reverse complement strand
GGACTTATAAAGTCCCTACTTTTGATAAGAAGCATTACATTCTAACTTTGGTAGATGGTCATAGTAGATAAACTTGGCTTCATTTGTTACAGTTGAAATCTGAATGTATTGTGGATATTAAGGATTTCTTGAACATGATAAAAAATTAGTTTGGTGCTCAAATAAAAGTTCTTAGATCAAATAATGGAACAAAATTTATTAAATCACAGTGTAGAGAGTTGTTCCTGGAAAATAAAAAGGGACCACATATACCTTAGCCAACTATTTGTTTTATGCTGGAACTAGTCCAAGTTACCAGTACTTTGTTTCCAGTTTGTCAGCTTTGGTTGAACCTCAATCAAATAGTCAAGTTGTTAAGGATGAAAGGTAGATTGAAGCTATGAAGTTAGAGGTCAAGGATCTTAAAGATAATCATACTTGAGAGGTGGTTGACATGACATAAGACAAGAATATCATATGATCAAAATGGGTATACAAGATCAAGTATAAAGCTAATGGAGAGGTGGAAAGATTCAAAGCAAGGTTAGTAGCTAAAGGATACAGTAAACAAGAAGGGTTGGACTATCATGATACGTTTTCACCTATGGAAAAATAGTTAATGTAAGAAGTATTATTACCTTGGCAGTTTCAAAAGGCTGGTGCATGTACCAAATGGATGTCTACAATTCCTTTTTACAAGGTGATTTAGATGAGGAAGTGTACATGGAATTTCCAGATAGATTCAAAGAAGAAGGGTCACACAAAGACTGCAGATTAAGGAAGTCTTTGTATGGACTTAAACAAGCCTCAAGCAGTTGAACATTAAGCTTACTTTTACTCTACTTAAGGCAGGCTTTTCTCAGAGCACATATGATTACTCTCTTTTAAGTTTGAAGAAACCAGAGGGAATGGTTGTGATATTGGTGTACATGGATGATCTTCCTGTTACAAGAAACAACGATTCTAAGATAAGTGGGGCAAAGCGAATCCTACATCAGCAGTTTAAACTCAAAGATCTTGGGGAACTAAAGTATTTTTTGGGAATTAAAGTATTGATGTCTACATATCAAATCAAAGGAAGTATATTTTGAAGCTTATTGCTGACACAGGACTTGTTGGTGCCAAACCAGCTTTTACTCTAATGGAAACCAATGCCAGGCTGACTTTAGTAGAAGTAGATGTGGCAGTAGAGATTACAGAAGATATCCTTAAAGATATCATATCTTAT
>NW_025888283.1:0-1570 GCF_002878395.1 Capsicum annuum | reverse complement strand
AGACGAAATTGATGAATCTGTAATTACAGATTCATCAATTTCGTCTTCTTCTTCTTTTTGAGCCACCGTGATGCTCTCCATGCTGTCCACTTTATTTTAATGGCTTTGAGCATTTTTGGCAGTAAGTTCTTGTTCCTTCCTCTCGATGTGGAACTTATTCAACTTTTCCTCAAACTCCTCAATGCATGATTTGAGTTCAGGTTTAGCAAACCTCTTCCCCAAATTGAAGACATTCAAACAGGCAAATAAAGCTTTAACACTGTGAAATGAATTCCCAGTAACTTCCAAAAACTAGTCTAAGCCTAATGCCTTGTGATGCCACAACAAATTTTACCTTGTTGATAATAGTTTGAAAATCCTCCATCACAGGGTCTTTAGATAAGGCACGTTCGTTCATTCATTTTAAACAACTCTATAAGCTTTCTCATGCTCTTAGCAGTGTATGATAGCTGAGATAGGCAATAGGATATGTACTCGTATAGCCTAATATCTGCATAAAAGAGCATGTTAACATGCAGAAGTTTCTCTAGTGATAATTCAAATAGCAAATCAGAAACTCACTAAAATCTATTCATTCAAAGATCTCCAAATTATAATTTTTCTTTTAAATTTTTGCAAAGGTACTCCTAGAAATACTATAAACACGCTTTCCAAAATAGCATAGAAAGCTGAGTATGAAAGCAAATATCAGATGAAGCATCCACAAAGTCGTGGTACCAAATAGTACTGAAAGACCGGCAACTTCTAAAACAATCTCAAGTAAGTATATCAGAACCTTTGAACGTGCTGAACCACAACTCAAATTTGACAACCACCACATCTCTGAAATGTAAATCACACAGGATTAATTAGAGAAAGAACTATAAAATCTGACAGTAAACTGCACGACTTGGCTAGCAATAGCAAGTGGAGCAAGCTGGTATCGTGATTTATCCACAAAACCGTGAAACCTCACAGAAAGTTGTGGTAAACCTCAATGTCAAGTTTAGGGGCAAAAATAAAGAGACATACACATTTTCACATTTAGTTTCAAGAAAGTATATGTAAACAGACCAAACCCAAGGGCAGAATAACTTCTAGAGCTTAAAATAGTGTAAACTTACGGAACAGATATCGTTGCAAACTAAAAGTACCCAATATATTTTCTCTCTTAGCTTCTACTAATAGTTGATCATATTACATAAATTCTTCACGGAAATAAATCAAAACAATTTTCAAATTCCATACCAGTAACTCCACAAAATCTTTTGCAAAGCTTCTCGACAAGAGCTTCCATTTGCTTGTCCTAAAAATAAAAACATTCCAATCAATTCTCTACAGAAGAGCCCAAAGAGAAAAGTCAAAATCATGGCACCTTCTTAATTGAAGCAATTAAAAATTGCATGATGTCGCAGAATGATTCTTCCTTCGAGTTCTGGCTAGATAACTTGCCAAGAATATCTGGAAGTCGGTTATAAATTGGATTGCTCCCTGTAAACATTAAGTTCAAAGAGAAAAAAAACAGTATTATTTGATGTGTGTTTACAGTCAAAAACATGCAACAGCAGATGAAAGAAGCTCAATAGTAGAA
>NW_025888282.1:0-4707 GCF_002878395.1 Capsicum annuum | reverse complement strand
TTTCCTGGCCCGCTCTTCTGTTTTGAAGCGGAAACTAGATCCATTCTGTTTCACGACTGGTTGACATGAATTTACACTCTCCTTATCCCTGTACAACAATAATATGTCTAAGATATACGTATATGAACACAATATGGAGTTAAAGCTCAAAATTTCTCCACGATATATACCTGTTTACTCTTTGATATAATCTATGGCTAACTTTCTCTGTACAGAAAGCACAAGAAGCGACAACCTTTCTTGCTATTGGTTGTTCTTCAGTGCTACATCATTCAATAATAAATGAGGTTGAGACAAATAGTATGAATCAGTGCTACCAAAATATCCCACATTTTCAACATGGTAAAGCAGTATACCTTTTATGTTGATTAAGTACATTAGCTTTTGAACCCGAAGAAACCTGTATAAAGCAAGTTATCTGTTACCGTAAAATTTGATGATCAATTTAAGAATAACTGAAGAATAATCTAGCTAAAAAGAAAGTTAAGTAATAGTTCAACGGCATTGAAGATTCTCTTATTCAAATTTCAGCTTTGAAAGGATATTAGGAAGTTGAAGTTTAATGAGAATCAAAGTTCCTAACCATGCCATTCTAGATAACCAAATTAACTTTGAACAAACCTGTTACCGGTGTACACTTTATCACCTAGACCAATGAGATTGAAACAACATAGGGCCCTAAGGAAGTATGTTGCATAACACGCATACCTAATGTCAACAAAATGAGCCCTAAAGGACGTCATAATAGGATGACCAAGGTACAAGATGATCTATTCTGCCCTTTAGTGTCAATGTTTCATTCGATCAACGATAGAAAGATAGAGCTCCACTATTCCTCCCTTTTTTTATTGGTTTTAATTTTTTGAAAGGTAAAATCGCTTGTCCAACAAAGGGGATTTGAGCCATAAAATGACAGGAGAGTGCTTGTTTCTACCATAAACCAGTAAAATAGCTTGTAAAAAAACTTACAAACAAGATTTACTTTCATGTGAAAACAGTAGGCTAAGTGCACGGATTTGATGTTACCTAGTTTCAACACAGAAAAATAGAAAATAACTGAAGAAATAGGAAGACACTTGTGAAAAGTGAAATTTGGCGATCTGAATGCTCATTATTTGAGACCTGTTTATAATACCTTGATTTTTTATGAGCGGTGGTCAGGTTCACGATAGAAGGCAGGAATGGGAGTTGCTTTGAAATTGAGATTTCTCCATAGCTGTTTGATCTCAGCTTCTTTCTTTTCCTACACATAGCACAACATAAATCAAACGAACAGTCAGCATTTTTTTCCTGCACATAGCACAAAGTAAATCAAACGAATAGCCATCATGAAGTAAATCAAACAAAAAGTCAGTCAGTATTTCTTGATTCTGATAAAATAATTGTCATCTAACTCTTGCTAATTATATTTTACACACCCTCGGTTTCAATTTATTTGTCATACTTTCCTTGTTAGTCCGTTTAAAAAAGATTGCATCTTTCCTTTTTTGGCAACTCTTTAATTCCAAATTTTCACATGACACAATTAAGACCACACGATATATCACATGACTTTAAAGAGCTAACACTCAACAATTAGCAGCCTATGACTCTCCATATTAATTTGGACCTATTTTCGTTAGTCACAACAATCAGACCCCGGGTTTATTACCTGGGTTCTTGGTTGGAGCTGACGTGTTTCTTCCTCTTTGGCATACACTTTCTCCTCAATCTTCATAAAGAACTGAAATCAATATCAAAAACTTTTTTTTTAGGTTTTATACGACATTTTATAAGACACAAGAAATTGGTCCTTGCCTCTTTCTTTTTCTTGGCCCGCTCTTCAGTTTTGAAACAGAAACTAGATCCATTCTGTTTCACGCCTGGTTGACATGAATTTACACTCTCCTTATCCCTGTACAATAATTATGTCTAAGATATATGTTTATGAACACAATATGGAGTTAAAGCTCAAAATTTCTCCACGATATATATTTGTTTACACTTTGATATAATCTATGGCTAACTTTCTCTGTACAGGAAACACGAGAAGCGACAACCTTTCTTGCTATTGGCTGTTCTTCAGTGCTACATCATTCAATAATAAACGAGGTTAAGAAAAATAGGATGAATCAGTGCTACCAAAATATCCCACATTTTCAACATGGTAAAGCAACATACCTTTTATGTTGATTAAGTACATTAGCTTTTGAACCCGAAGAAACTTGTATAAAATAAGTTATCTGTTACCATAAAATTCGATGATCAATTTAAGAATAACTGAAGAACAATCTAACTAAAAAGAAAGTTAAGTAAAGTTCAACCGAATTGAAATAGCAAGTTTACTCATCTTCATTGAAATTTAAAAATAACACTAAGCCTAAACCTGATACAAACCTCTGGATAATTAAAAGCTGAATTTCCAGCATGAGATTAAATTTTGCTTCAGCTTCCAGAAGTTCAGGAGCACTCTGAAGAACATCAGAACTATTGGTATCTTGTTTAGTCTGGGGTCCAGAATGACAACTTATACTATCTTCTCCGCTATATTCTGTGACTTCAATGTCTCCGTTTCTTGATCCTTCTCCCCCATATTCTGTGACTTCGATGTCTTTGTTGTTGATCCATCAAAACTCTCCTCAAAGCATGCAGAATCACCAACCTCATTCACTCGCTCAGAATCTCCATCATAGCCTGTATTCTTTGCTTGATACTTTTCATTCTTCGATAAATGGGTTGAGCTATCATAATTTTCATCAAAGCGTGCAGAATGGCCTACTTCATTAACATGCTCAAAGCGCCCCACATAACCTTCATTTTCACTAGCCTGATACTTTCCATTCTCCAGTAAAGTGGCTACTTTGTCATGATTTTCAACAAAGCATGCAAAATAGCCAATCTCATTAACATGCTTAAAGTCCCCCTCATAATATGTATTCTCAGATCCATCATTACTAGCTTGAGAATCAGCCCCATCCTGACAGTCAGATGAACTCTGGCATAGAAGTGCCCTTCTTCTAAAAAGCTCCTCAAAATATGCCTTTTTCTCAGTTACAGAACCTGGCTTGATGTATTTCTCAACCTCTTTAAGATACCTATTATGTGTGAAAGAAGATCTCCTCTCCCAACATAAAGCTTCATTCTCAAATCTACCGAATGAGATAGATCCAGATTGCCACGAATCTGCCCGTCAATTTTGGTAAGTAAATAAAGATCAGGTAGCAAGTAAAAGAGCCACATAGATTTAGTTCTCAAGGAAAATCTTCATTTCCCCCTAATGGTCTAATTAGTAATGTCTCAAGTAGTGTATCCTAACATGATTAAACAGACAATCTTATGAGATAACAGAACTCTTAAAATCTTTTCCACTAAAAGTTCAGCGTAACAAAGCCTAAATCAATGAGCAAGTATGTTTCCTAGAAAGTACCCAAGGCAGGATTTGAAGTAACACACGAAGAAGTTGAAAGGGGTTCAACATCCCAATTAACTAAAGAATAAGAACAACAAACTTTTCTAATAAATCCAGCAGCAACATATAAGAGAAAAATACAATTAAGAACAAAAAAATTAACCATAGAAATGCATTTGAAAATGACAGTAGCAAAGAGTAAGATCCAATAGAAGCTTTACCTGAAAACGAAGCCTAAATGGTTGTCACGACCCGACCCGAGGTCCTGGCCGTGACGGGCATTCCGAACCACACAGGCCCGAGATACCCCTGTCACATTCCAACCCACTGGTGATATTGTCCGCTCTGGGCCCAGGCCCGCACGGCTTTAAAACGCGTCACTAGGCAGTAAGGCTTTCTCACTTATATACCCAGCATCTCTCTTGTATTTTGCCAATATGGGACTCCTTCCTAAGTTGAGGTGTCACATACACCTCTCCTTACGGACTCAGCTTCCTCGCTGAGGTTTTCCCCATCGAATGGGATTTGCCTACACTTAAGACTGAGGTTTGCCCCGCCTTACCAGGATTCGCCTACACTCAGTTTGAACTCTAGCCCACATCGACAAGGACGACACAGGAGCGGCTCTGATACCATTCTATCACGACACGACCCTAGGTCCTAGCCGCGACGGACATTCCGAACCACACAGGCCTGAGATACCCCTACCACTAGTGATATTGTCCGCTCTAGGCCCAGGCCCGCACGGTTTTAAAACGCGTCACTAGGGAGTAAGACTTTCTCACTTATATACCCAGTATCTCTCCTGTGTTTTGTCGATGTGGGACTCCTTCCTAAGTTGGAGTGTCACAATGGTTCTTCAATACCACCTGCCATTTCAAAACTGATCCTTCTTTAAAGTACCTTCCTGCATTTCCCAAAAATAAAATCTTACAACTTTGGCAAAAATAAAACAACAAAAAACCAAACACCCCATCACTTAAAAATACAATCTTTTCACTAAACATCATCAAAACGGACCAAAATGAAATCCTGCAGATACCAAAATCTTAAAAATCTGGGAAAAAAATGCACCACAAAAAAAATCAAAAAAGAAAAATCAAACACCCCATCACTTGAGAATAGTCTTTCCACTATTCCATACATAAACATCATTAAAATGGATCAAAGAAATGGAATTATACAGAGAGAAAGGAGCAAGAAAATCTCAAAATTCTGAAGTTCTTGTCACAATCGTTCTCCACTGCATCAAAACCATATGAAAGAATTCTGTTAGCGCTTCATTGCACGACGACTCAACTTTCTACATTACACTTCTA
>NW_025888281.1:0-2302 GCF_002878395.1 Capsicum annuum | reverse complement strand
TTGACTGGTCTAGAGTTTAAGATTGAAATGAAATTTTTAAAATTAATCGTCTAAATATTATTTATGTTTATTTTTACTTGTTTAATATATGAAAATAAAAATAATGAATGTAATAACTTTTAGGTAGATTTCAATTTATGGTCTTCTTTTCCTCTTACACCAAAAAGACTTAAAAGGTATATTACAATTTATGAAGTGGCTTAGCCTGATTTACATGGAGTATTTAAGAATGAAAAAAAGAATTTTAAAATTAATGATTTAAAATATTTCATGTGTTTATTTTTGTTTGACCATTACAAGAAAAATAGATATTTACTTTACTTGTTAAGTTTAAAAATCAGGAGATAATTTATCATTTTATATCTACTTTGTCCTTATTCAATTTTTCAATGCTTTTGTGTCCACTTTGACTTGTCCGCTACACAAAAAAATAAATATTCACTTTTACTTGTCCATTATACAAAAAAAAAAAAAAAAAACAGATGTCCACTTTTACTTATTCAGTTTAAAAAATCAAGAGATGATTTATCATTTTATACTTATTTTACTCTTATTATATCACCCGTATTTATTATTACCATCTTATGTATTGCTTATTAAGAAGTATGTCGAGTGAAACATGAATTACTAAAAGTGGACAAAATAAATAAAAAATAACATTTGCTTGGTTATGAATTATTATATTTAGGATAAATAAGAAGTCTAAACTTAAATTGTTCTTAAAGACTATAAATACTTCAATTATGACATAAAACTAAAGGAAAATATTTTTACCTTAAATTCTACAAATACTTCAATTATGACATAAAACTAGAGTAAAATATTCAAAGAAAAAAAATTATATCTTAAACCATAAATAAAGGCAGGATAGTCAAACACCTCTCCTAATTAATTTTTCTTATGAGATGTGTAAATAAAAAACATGATAAATATTTTGAACCGAGGAAGTACGCCATTAATGTTAAGGTTATAGACAGAAATAATTTTTTAGTCTTGTACTCCTTAAATGACAATTATTATGAAATAATATTTTTGAACGAAAGCAACAGTTAAAATGAGACCGAGGAAATATCAAATATAGAACGGAGTCATTTTTTTTTTTAATTGACTAAAGATGAAAATGTTTCACATAAATTGAAACTCCAAAAATATTAGATTGTGTAAATAAAGTTTAACCAAACCGTGCAAATTTGATTATTTACCTGATTATCCATTCTCTTTTACTTGTCTACTTTTTACCTTAACACATTCTTTAAGAGATTGCATCACTAAATTGTCTATATGAACTATATTTTACAAATCTAAATTTAACTACTAATATTTTATATAATGTCACAACCCGAGCCGGAGCTTTGGCCGCGACGGACAACCCGAACCACTAAAGCCTAAGAGACCCCTGTAACTCCCCGATGCACTAGTGATGTTGTCTGTTGTGGGCCCAGGCTCGCACGACTTTATAACTTGTCTCGAGGATGTATGACTTGTCTACTTATATACCTAGCATCCTTTCTATATTTTGCTGATGTGGGACTCCTTATCCTAAGTTAGGGTGTCACATACACCCTCCCCCCCCTTATGAACTCAGCGTCCCCGCTGAGGCTTGTCCCGCCTTACCGGGATTTGCCTACACTCAATATGAACTATGGCCCACATCGACAGGACTGACACAGGAGCGGCTCTGATACCATTCTGTCACGACCCAAGTCGGAGCCCCTGGCCGCGACGGACAACCCAAACCACTAACGCCCAAGAGACCCCTGTAACTCTCCCGATTTTCTGTAGAATTCTGATAAGGCTTGCTTTGGAGTCCTAAACTCCTTGGTGCTGGTCATGATTCTATTTTAGATCCTGACATATAATTACTTAGTGATACGGACAATATTGGAAAAAAAAAATTACTCAAAACCTCTCTTCAAGACTATAAAATCACTCAATTTAAAAATTGACCTTTCACCATCATAATTCATAGGGATGCTTTTATTAAAGTAAATAGAATCCAAAATACAACCATACAAGTCTGAAAAAGGAATAAAACTAAAATAAAAATTAAAAAAAATTAAGCATTACTCATCAATTTGAGATTTTGAGTATTCTGTTTTGGAAAAAATATATTCTCTGAAAATATTGGAATTATGTCATGTTTTGAATCTTTGGATTTATGAATTGGATAAACGAATTTATATAGTTTAGGATCACATATAACACGATATTCGAGTTCACTTCCTGCTTGAAAAAGAATCTCATCATTTCTCGTGCACCCTAAAAGTACAATATTCCTCAGATATTGATTGATAAGGACTGA
>NW_025888280.1:0-1598 GCF_002878395.1 Capsicum annuum | reverse complement strand
CGTTGAAGAAGACATTGTGTTGAGCTTTAATGGAGTTTTAATGATATTTAGAAAAAAAAAAAAGCTTCAATGAAGCTTTAATGGTGTTGAAGGTGTTGAAGAAAATAGGGTGGGTTGGGGGAGAGAGGGGGGGGGTACCGGGTAATTTAAATAAATATTAATTTTTTTCCTTTAAAAAAGAATATAAATTATATATTAATTATTTACACGTAACAACTTTTTATTGGTCAAAAAAGTCAATTTTGAGCCATTTCACACACCTATGGCGCGTGTATATACGCAAAGGTCCAAAATTATGTACTTGGAACGGAATAAAGAAGAATTATGGGGTAATAGGTCGAAGTTAAAGTTTAGGTGTCTTTTTGAAAATTTCAGCCAACATCAGAGAGATAATTATGTATTCACTCTTCCCTTGATAACCATATCATACCATACCATACCATGGGAAACCACCATCCAAACAGACTTCTCTATCCTTAATTATTTTCTACAATAGGCTCATTTGATCATAAGAATCTTTATTATTTTTTAAAAGAATATTTTATTCAAAAAATATTGGCTATAAATCTCAAATACAATTTGGAGATGTATTTGAAAAAGTAAAGAGTAAATACATAATTACCCCACTGATGTTGGCCAAAATTTTCAAAAAGACACCTAAACTTTGAATTCGACCTATTACCTACGATTCTTACTTAATCCGTTGCAAACACACCATTTTGACCTTTTGCGTGTATACACGTGCCACAGGCGCGTGAAAGGGCTCGAATTTGACTTTTTTGACCAATCAAAAGCTGTCACGTGTAGAATAATTGATATATAATTTATATATTTTTTTTAAATCTTTATTTATTTTATAAAATTATCTCTACCCCTCTCCGCCCCTCTTCCCCCCACCCATTTTTCTCTCCCCCCCCCCGCCCCTCCCCCCCCCACCCTCATTTAGCACCCTCACCCTCCGTCCAACACCCCACCCTGTCAGCATCTCCCCCTAACCCCCCTAACCCTCCATTCCGTCAAAATCTCTTTTCCCATTTTCTTTTTTGTTCAAATCAATTCAAAAAATTATTTTATGATTTAATTGAGTTTTAAGGATAGTTAAATGATTGAATTGAGTTTTAAAGTTAGTTAATTGAGCTTTAATGGAGTTTTAAAGATATTTTTTTTTTTTAAAAAGCTTCAATGGACCTTTAATGGAGGAGCTTTAATGGCGTTGAAGAAGACATTGTGTTGAGCTTTAATGGAGTTTTAATGATATTTAGAAAAAAAAAAAAGCTTCAATGAAGCTTTAATGGTGTTGAAGGTGTTGAAGAAAATAGGGTGGGTTGGGGGAGAGAGGGGGGGGGTACCGGGTAATTTAAATAAATATTAATTTTTTTCCTTTAAAAAAGAATATAAATTATATATTAATTATTTACACGTAACAACTTTTTATTGGTCAAAAAAGTCAATTTTGAGCCATTTCACACACCTATGGCGCGTGTATATACGCAAAGGTCCAAAATTATGTACTTGGAACGGAATAAAGAAGAATTATGGGGTAATAGGTCGAAGTTAAAGTTTAGGTGTCTTTTTGAAAATTTCAGCCAACATCAGAG
>NW_025888279.1:0-2013 GCF_002878395.1 Capsicum annuum | reverse complement strand
TTTTTTAGAGTCAATGTTAACATGAATTGGTAGCAATCGATGTTGCAGGACAAGCTTGAGACCTTGAATAAGAACTAAAAGCTCCATCAAATTATTGGCAGAATATATCGCCAAGCCGCTCAACTTGGCGTCATCTTTCACTTAGACATCTCAAGTGTACATAATTTCTTTTTGGCATCTCAAGCGGCCTTCAAGTGTGTCACTTTGACACGTTTTGCTAAATCAGCAAAATAATATTATGTGCGTGTGCTACACTCTCCAATGAGGTGGAAAGTGACGAATAAAATACGGACATGTGTTATTTTTATCCAAATAATTTATAAATAATTAATTTAAATTAAAAAATACCCCTCCCCCTAACCTACCCACCCCACTAGTCTTCTTCTTCAAACACTCCACCCACCCGCCACCCCCACCCCACCCACTCCACCATTCTTCTTCTTCAAATACCCCTCCCCCCACTCGCCACCCCTTACCCCACCCCACCTCGCTAGTCTTTTTGTTAAACCGCCCACCTACCCCACCAGTCTTCTTCCCCTCTTTATCTTCTTCAAAAACCCTGCATCCCCTCTCCACCCCCGCACCCCAGTCATCTTCAATTTTTTTCATCGACTTTACTTCAATTTTTAATTTTTCTTCACTGATTTTGCTTGGTTTTTAGATTTTATTCATGAATTTAGCTTCATTTTTTCAGATTTGCTTCATCTATTTTGCTTCAATTTTTAGTTGTTGTTTAATTGATTTTGTTTGATTTCAATTTTTCTTCACGGATTTAGCTTTATTTTTTTATTTTTTTCATCGATTTTGCTTCGATTTTCAATTTTTCTTCACTGATTTTTCATGATTTTTAGATTTTCTTCATGAATTTAGCTTCATTTTTTTTTATTTGCTTCATCGATTTTGCTTCGATTTTTAATCTTTTTATTGATTTTGTTTAATTTTAATTTTTCTTCACAGATTTAGCTTTATTTTTTAATTTTTTCATCGATTTTGCTTCTATTTTCAATTTCTCTTCACTGATTTTTTGTGGTTTTTATGCTTTGATTTTTATTTTTTTTTTATTGATTTTGTTTGATTTCAATTTTTCTTCACGGATTTAGCTTTATTTTTCAATTTTTCTTCATCAATGTTATTCGATTTTCAGCTTTTCTTCATTGATATTGCTTGATTTTTAGTTTTTCTTCATCAATTTTCCCTTAATGATTAAAAAAATGATGTTTATTATCTAATCTTCACAAATCCCTAAATACGTATATAAATTTCTCTCAACAATTTTACCATTAAATAAATTTAAGATTGACAAAAATAGTGGATAAAAATTTGAAAGAAGTATAAATTAACGGGGTGAGTTAATATACTGTTTTTGGGAAGACGAACTCGTAAATGTGTATCTAATTTTTAAATATCTCTCAATAATTTTTACCATTAAATAAGCTTAAGATTGACAAAAAGAATGGATAAAAATGAAGAAAAAGATATAAATTAATAGAGGTGAATTAATAGAATGTTGATAGGGCAACTTAGGCGCAACATCAGCCAAAAAAGGGTTGAAACCCGCCTTCATGGAGGTCTATTACACGCACCTTGCCAACTTAGCAAAAGGTGGCAAAGTGACACACTGGTACGCTACTTGAGGTTCCAAAAAGAAATAATGTCCACTTGAGGTGCCTAAGTGAAAGATGACGCCAAGTTAAGTGGCCTGACAATGTATTTTGCCCAAATTATTAGTAGAATAAATAAAGTGTTGGTCGAAGCCCACTACCCAATCCCCGTTCAAATTCCTAATAAAACACTATATTTTTCCAGATTCTCCTTTTTTGCTCAAATTTTGCTAGAGCATCAGCAACCATGTTCTTCTCCCTATAGCGGTGTTGGACTAGTGGAGATCCCAACATGTCTAGCAGCAATCTGCATTCATGAAGTAAAGAATTATATATAAGGTTGCCCTGTTTTAGTATCAATATAATTTTTTAGAGTCAATGTTAACATGAATTGGTAGCAATCGATGTTGCA
>NW_025888278.1:0-1737 GCF_002878395.1 Capsicum annuum | reverse complement strand
TTATATGTGGACCGTGCTAAATTTGTTGTCAAACTCTAAATACAAAAATAATAATATTTTAATTTAAAATTTTTATTTTTATGTTCTTTTACTGCATAATTAATAAAATCTAATAATACGTTAAAATAAATTGTTCAAAAATTTTATAATTACTAAATTTTGTCAAAAAACTATAATGAAAGAAAATATAAAGAGTAATCTAGTTGACTTTTAGTCATTGTTATAGTACTTTTGGTCTTTTTGGTGGCCCTCACATTGATCCTTTGATAAATCAAACAGCTACATATGTTTTTTTTTTTTTTTTTGTCTTTTTATTGCATTTTCATCACCCTCGTGAATTTTCCTTTTAGTCCATCCAACTTGGGCCTTAGTTATTGGTATATTCATGTTGAAATATAGCAATATTTTGTGAATCTATTCTTGTCTTTTACACTCATCGAATATTTATTTTCTTCATTTATATTTTGATTTGAAATGAAATTTAAGAAAATAAAGAAGATATTTTTGAATATTATGATCTTAATTTAATACATCAATATATATAATAAAAGAGGATAGTCTAGCCTAAAATTAAGACAAATGTCATCTTGAGATCTCATTGAATTCTTACAACAAAAAACTATCATTTCATATCAAAAAACTATTTTGTTGATATTTAAATATTTAATATTATTTCCTACTATGGTAAAAAAACAATTAAGATTCATTTCTATTGGATGAAAACTATTATGATTTCATATTATGTCATTTAATGTTATTTCATATCGTGGAAAAAATCATCTATATATATAATAAAGGAGGATAGTCTAGCCTAAAATTAAGACAAATGTCATCTTGTGAACTATCTCTTTGAATTCTTACAACAAAAGACTATCATTTCATAACAAAAACTTTTTTTGTTGATTATTTAAATATTTAATATTCTTTCCTACTATGGTAAAAAAAAAAACAATTAAGATTCATTTCCATTGGATGAAAACTATTATGATTTCATATTATGTCATTTAATGTTATTTCATATCGTGGAAAAAATCAATTACGATTTATTTCTATTGGATGAAAACTATTATGATTGTTCAATTATTTCATATTAAGAATAGTAGTTAATTACTTCATATTATTCTATGTTTTTTTGAGATTTTATGATTTCATATTTCTTATTATGGTAAAAAATAAATAACTATTTCGTATGTTTTAAATAATAGTATTATAAGAAAATAAATATTGATGATTTCATTACATTTGATTAAAAGACATATTACAAGAAAAAATCAATTAAAAGAATAATCAATTAATAAATAGTAACCGATCAATTTATATAAAAAAGTTTATAGTCCTCCCAAATAAATATATTTAAAAAAGATGTCATCCCTCAAAATATGTATACTATATAAATAATGATAGTATATTAAAAAAATTATGATTTTATTACAATTGAGTAAATCAAGAAATTATTACAAGAAAAAATTATGAATTATTAATCAATTAGCAATCAAACAATTTATAAGGAAACAATTTAATTGACTTTTTTTAAAAAAATATTTCAGCTTTAATCACAATTAAGTTTGACCTATTTTTGTAAAAAAAATAAATCAATATAAGAAAATCTGTAATTAGAAAAAAAATAATTATTACCTTATTTGATTTTTTAGCAAATTATAAAGATAACTAAATAATCAATTGACTATAATCAACTTATAAATTTATAAGAAATTTTGAGAAATAAATTAGTAATTA
>NW_025888277.1:0-1998 GCF_002878395.1 Capsicum annuum | reverse complement strand
TTTATGGATTTAAATATTTTAATATTATTTTTAAATAATATTATTATTTCTATTTGATTATTTGGGAGGTTATTTCACTTGCAATTTATCATTTCCGTTGCTGGTACCTTTTGCCATTTAGTTTGGAGTTACAACATGTGTAATTACTCTAAATGGAGTTGGTGGATCTATTCTTTCATTTTGTAGCACTCCCATTGCAATTCTATTCATTGGCATTATACTGTTACACCTCCAAGTTGCATGGCCTAATTTTCAACTACCAACTCCCATTCATTTATGTCTTTAAAAATAATAGTTAGTGGTGGTATAATGTGACATAAGTTCTCTATAACTCTTGTAACTTCTACCTTTATTTCTCCATTATCTTTTGAAACTCTTGTAACCCTTGTAACTTCTATTCTATTGATCTTTCCATTTATTCTTCCTATTCATTGCATGGAAGAGTTCTTCACCTATAAATAGAGGTCATCTTGCATGGTTTTGAGAGACACAAGATAATATAGAGATCACAAAAGTTAGTAAAAAAGAGAGTTTGTTAGATGAAGGGAGGTGTTCATTTTCTGAAGCTTCGAACTCAACTCATGTCCAGAGTTGTTGAGTTGTTCTTTGTGAAAAAAGGTTGTTGTATCCTGGAGGGACAAGTCAAGAAGATTACTGCTGGACCGGTAAAACAATTTGCTGCATGGGCTTGAATCTCCTTAAAGAGAGCGAGACATCCGCGCCTCAACCATAGAAGAAGAAGATAACTTTTATTTTCTTCACTAGTAATTTTTTCAGTTGTAATATTATTGTAATTTTTACCAACCACCCCATTTACTTCTAAACCAACTCCTTAGCGGGATTGCAGTGGTAAAAAATAGGGCTGTGACAAGAGCAAAGAAAGCTGTCTTGATTGGTTATTCAGAAACTCAAAAGGGTTATAGGTTGCTGGACATGGATAGTCATCTCATCTTCATCAGCAGAGATGTGACTTTTATCGAGCATATTTTTCCCTAGGTACCAATACTTTATCATTTACGTATGAATTTCCCTAAATTATGATCTGGTTTGACAAAGCTCTAGGTAAATATACGTGCAGCACTAGCACAAACTCCAGTAAGCACTATAAATACTTCTTAGAAGAAACCTCGGGGTCACTTTCAGCCTTAAAGATAGGTAGGCTTAATTTGATGGTATTGATCCCTACATCTCTCTATTGGTGTCGATTTTCCTTTTATCCATACCCTCGGTATCTTCTTGGATCCACACGTCCCCCTCTCATCTCCTCTTCCCTCATGTAAGACTCATTAAAGGCTCCATACCCTTCATAATCTGCTCTACCAAATTCCTCAAAGTGGATGGGACGGTTTTGGATGTTTGGGACTTGATTTGGAGGAATTGTATTTTATGGAAATGGTGGTATTTGGTTTAGTGGAGCTCGGACAGGAGAGTCTGGATTTAGTAGAGCTATTGAATTCCCAAGTCCTTCTTGTGGAACTTGAGGAGTTTAGGAATGGGTTGGTCTATTGTAGTCTCGGGTTAGAGGGTTAGGGGTCGTTTGGCTTGTGGCATTTAGTAGAGCTAGTGAAGGATTTGGCAATTCTGGCCATGTTTCGAGAGTAACAGTGGCGAAGGAATTTCTATCATGTCCACTTGAGGAAACATGTCTAGGGGTAGAATGTTGAGAGTTTCTTTGACTCTCCTCTTGTTCTAACCTCCCACTAATAGTCGTTACTTCTCCTCTTATGGCTCTCACTTCCGTACTCAACCTTTCAAGAGTTACGGTCATAGCCTCAAGAGTGACCCTCATATTCTCCATTTTATTAGAATCCACGGTTTGAGATGTGGTTCCCTCCATTGTCAAGGTATCACCTACACAAGCAACAAACAAGTTAGTTTAAAACCTCTCCTTACTCACACTCTCTTGGTTCACTCACACTCAAGCTCCAGAAGTGTTGTAGATTGGCTAGTAACCCGCGAATCCTTAAGTTATGAGTATGCTCTTGTCCATAATGAATT
>NW_025888276.1:0-2190 GCF_002878395.1 Capsicum annuum | reverse complement strand
CGAGGTCCTTCGATCGTAGGAATCCGCGTGGAGGTCACGTAATCCATACGAATTGAAGGGGAAAGGGTGTCTTTGGGTTTCTTGGCGGAAATCAGGTCGGAGGCTGGAGATTTTGCGATGTTGGGTTTGGCGTTTATTGGTTTTCAAGCGGGCCGAGTCGGAATTATTGGATTTGGGTTGAGTTGTTGCTGTTCTGTTGTTTTGTGCGTACTGCTGTACGTACGCTGATTGTTGATGTCGTTGTTTGCTGATATTTGTTGTTGTTGTTTGAGCACTGTTGGAGATGCAAAACAACAAGTGGGCTGGGTCAGCAATCTTTTGGGCTTCGATCAGCTGATTTGTATTAGAATCAGAACAAAAATGGGTATAAGTTTGGTAATGGGCCATTGTTAAGGGGTTGGCTAAAGTTGGGTGATTGTTGCTATTTAAAGGCTATTGACTGGAAAAGGGGAAAGGGATAAACTTGACTTTAGGTTTGTTATTAAATAGCTAATAAATAAAATTTAGATAATTATATTTAAATTTTAAACTAAATAAAATTCAACTGACCAATTGCATTGCAAACATGGCCTTGATTCAATTAGGGTCCAATTAAATAAATTGACTAAATTAAAACAATATTTGAAATAAATTAACAACTAATTCAACCCCGAGTTTCTTGATTTCATAAAATCAAATAAATACCTCTCCGAATAGATTATATTATTATTATTATTATTATTATTATTATTATTATTATTATTTAAAACAAATTATATCTAAATGAATATCTTAATCGTTTGAATTAATTTTCAAGATAAGTCCTTGATTAAACTCTGATATTCCGTAAAATAAATATTTAAGTAACAAAATTATAGAATCTCGTATGATTGAATACGAAAAATATATAATCAGTATTTAAAATGGTAAAATTACCAAGATAAATATTGTGAAAATCTTTTATTCAGATGAAATAAATATTGTAATTTCATTTAAAATCGAAGAAACTCGAAATTAAACTTAGTTGTGGAGGGCAAAAATTAAGTGTCAATTAAAAGCGTGAACTTTAAAATACAATACAAATGCAGTTGTATCAATAAATACAAAAATATAAATGACAGTGTGACTACAAATAGAATAAATAATGGTGGTATTTACTTTATCATTCATAACTTGTGCTCGACTAGTCATATTTTTCAAAAATACAAAAAATATAAAATAGAACAAAAAAATGATAAAGAAAATAAGTACTAAAAGGAAAACGGAAAAAAGGCAAAGTAGAAAAGAAAATAAGAAAGAGAAGTTAGAGATTAAAGAGGAAAGAAAAGAAAAAGAAAGAAACGAAAAAATAAAAATAGAAAAAAAAAAAGGGGGGGGGGGGGAAAGAAAACTATATAAAAATGGAAAAATTATGGTAGTGTTTTTGGCGAGCCTAAAAATGTAGTGTATTTATGTTTTTTTATGAATACAACCCACAGAGTAAAAGTGAATACAATGGCTGTGAATCAAATACAACTGTTATAAATAGTAATTATGTAAAATAGGTCTATAGAAGGTTTATTTTATAGGAAAGTGCCGCTATTTTTTAAAGATTCTCATCAATTAATGTGCAATGAATTTTTTTTTGGTTAGTGATAGAAAGAATCAAAATTATGTGTGGTATTGAAACACAAAAATATACTTTACATACTATGGTAAAGTGATACAAGAATAATGACCGCCTTAGCTTTTGACGACATCATTCAAAGTCACTATGTGAAGAATCAAGCTTTGGTCGCATGGAGGGCATGAGATCATACTTGGAGGGGACGTTTTTAGCCTACCATTGATCAAACCCAAGTGTGGGAGATTGCTTGGAGCCTTGAAGACTTAAGGACTCTCGGATTTGGACCACCTTTGTTGGTTCACGGTTTTGATTCCCTTTACTAAGGGCATTTTGGTCACTTAGCTTTAAGGATATTTTGGACAATTCATATTGTCTTCCAACACACCAAGGCCACCCTTAGTCATTAAGGGTAATGTGGTCTTTTTGTCTACTTTTGTAATATACTATAAGTAGTGCATTTTAGGTCTTTTCTCTTTAGTTTATGAAAGATGAAATATTGAAAAACTTAAAATCCTCTCTCTTGAGAGTAGACGAACTTAGTGTAGTTCTAGTATTGGTCCTGGAAAAGCTAACATTGTTCTTTGCTTGGAAACGGTGGATCTTGA
>NW_025888275.1:0-1226 GCF_002878395.1 Capsicum annuum | reverse complement strand
TAGAGTATATAAGATTAATGTTGAATAAGGTGTATTAGTAATGCATGTATTACTATTGCAAGTATTAATAATGCTGATATTAATTATGCAGACATTATTTCTTATACAACGTTTGATTTGATGTATTAAAAATAATATAATTTTAAATAAATTTTATAAAAAGATGTTCTTTTTACCAAATTATCCTTCTCTGTACATTTTCTTTTCGAGATAAGCAAGTAGCAGCTGCTATTGTTGTAGACACGAAACCCCAATCTTTTTAAGTTAGAAGTGAGCAGCAACAGCTACTGCATGTAGAAACAACCCCCCCCCCCCCCCCCGGCACACACAATTTTCACTTTTCTCTAAACCCCAAAAGCTTGGTAATGAAATCAACGGTATTTTGATCAGAATAAAGACGAAGAAAGGTGACTTTATGAAGCTTGGAAATAAAGACGGTATTTTGATAGCATTCTAAAACAACCTTTATTTTCCATCGAAAGTAGTACAAGGAGAAGAGAAACAAGAATCTTTTTACAACAAAAAATGGTGGGAAAAGGAACAGGGAAATGTAACTATGGTGGGAAAAGGAATCGGAAGATATTTTGAGGGGTAAATTTGTCATTTAATAAGTTAATGCATGTGTTAAAGAATGGTATACCAAATGCAAGCATTAATTATGCATAGACCAAAAGTATGAAGAAATCAAGATATTAACAGAGCACATGAATAATGCATGCATTATTTTCGTTAACACACTCTACCAAACGACCCCTAATTGTATTAATTATACACCATACACTATTTTATTTTTACGCATGGTAAATCATAACATTAACAATACGGGGTACTATTTCTATTCTAATACAACTTATTTGATATTATTTTTATTCTTATACACCCTACTCATTTAATACAACTAGTTTATCATACATGCGCTGCACACGTGTATCAAATATTTATTAATAAAAGTAATGATAGTATATGTTTTGATATCTAAATTAATGAATTATAGTAAAATATACAAACGACAACAACATACCCACTGTACATAATCCAACACTTGCACACTTATGATGACAAAGTGTTTTTTCTCATAAGAATATGTAATAAACACTCTTGATAACCTAATAAAGTACCAATATGAGTGAGAATAATATAGTTACCTGCTTGTTTTGTGTGACGTGTCAATTTCAAAATTGAGTCCCTAAAGCTGTAAGAGCAACAAAAACATACTTTGAGTCTCA
>NW_025888274.1:0-1335 GCF_002878395.1 Capsicum annuum | reverse complement strand
GAATAGATCATCTTGTACCTTGGTCCTCCTATTATGACGTCCTTTAGGGCTCATTTCATTGACATTAGGTATGCGTGTTATGAAGCATACTTCCTTAGGGCCCTATGTTGTTTAAATCTCGTTCATCTAGGTGATAAGGTGTACACCGATAACAGGTTTGTTCAAAGTTAATTTGGTTATCTGGAATGGCATGGTTGGGAACTTTGATTCTCATTAAACTTCAACTTCCTAATATCCTTTCAAAGCTGAAATTTGAATAAGAGAATCTTCAATGCCTTTGAACTATTACTTAACTTTCTTTTTAGTTAGATCGTTCTTCAGTTATTCTTAAATTGATCATCGAATTTTATGGTAAAAAATAAATTGCTTTATATAGGTTTCTTCGGGTTCAAAAGCTAATGTACTTAATCAACATAAAAGGTATGCTGCTTTACTATGTTGAAAATGTGGGATATTTTGGTAGCACTGATTCATCCTATTTTTCTCAACCTCGTTTATTATTGAATGATGTAGCACTGAAGAACAACCAATAGCAAGAAAGGTTGTCGCTTCTCATGCTTCCTGTACAGAGAAAGTTAGCCATATATTATATCAAAGTGTAAACAGGTATATATCGTGGAGAAATTTTGAGCTTTAACTTCATATTGTGTTCATAAACATATATATTAGACATATTTTTGTTGTACAGGGATAAGGAGAGTGTAAATTCATGTAAACCAGGCATGAAACATAACGGATCAAGTTTCTGTTTCAAAACTGAAGAGCGGGCTAGGAAAAGGAAAGAGGCAAGGACCAATTTCTTGTGTCTTATAAAACATCGTATAAAACCTAAAAAATGTTTGTGATATTGATTTTAGTTATTTATGAAAATTGAGGAGAAAGTGCATGCCAAAGAGGAAGAAACACGTCAGCTCCAAGCAAGAACCTAGGTAATAAACCCGGGGTCTGATTGTTGTGACTAACAAAAATAGGTCCAAATTAATATGGAGAATCATAGGCTGCTAATTGTTGAGTTTTAGCTCTTTAAATTCACATGATATATCGTGTGGTCTTCATTGTGTCATGTGGAAATTTGGAATTAAAGAGTTGCCAAAAAAGGGAAGATGTAATCTTTTTGAGACGGACTAACAAGGAAAGTAAGACAAACAAATTGAAACCGAGGGTGTGTAAAATATCATTGGCAAGAGTTAGATGACAATTATTTTATCAGAATCTAGAAATACTGACTGACTGTTTGTTTGATATTATTTTATCAGAATCTAGAAATACTGACTGACTGTTTGTTTGATTTACTTCATGCTGGCTTTTCGTTTGATTTACTTTGTGCTATGTGCA
>NW_025888273.1:0-1478 GCF_002878395.1 Capsicum annuum | reverse complement strand
TTGGGGATCATCCCAGTGTGGTCTGTATAATTTTTCGTGGCCAATTAAGTGCAAAAACGGGCGAAAAGGCACAAATGGGCATTTTCAGGCCAAATCGATGTGCTATAGCCTACGATTTTGAGGGTGGGCTCAGGGTCCAAGTGTACTGAGGCCCAAAAATCGATTGAGGTGTGCCAGGGAGGTTGGGGATCATCCCAGTGTGGTCCATTTAATTTTTCGTGGACATTTGGGTGGACAAACAAGTGAAACAGTGCGAACGGGGCGTTTTCGAGCTAAATCGGTGTGCTATAGCCTACGATTTCGGGGGTGGGCCTGGGGTTCGGGCGTTCTATAGGTGAGAAATAGACCAGGGCATGCTAGGGAGGTTAGGGATCATTCCAGCGTGGTCCGTTTACCTTTTCGTGGCTACTTGGGTTGACAAACGGGCAAAACGCTGCGAACGGAGCATTTTTGGGACAAATCGGTGTGCTATGGCCCATGGTTTTAGGGGTAGGCCCGGGTGTCAGGGCATGCTGTGGGCCAAAAATTGGCTGGGGCATGCCAGGAAGGTTAAGGATTGTCCCCGTGTGGTTTGTTTAATTTTTTGTGGCCATTTGGGTGGACAAACCGATGAAACAGCACGAATGGGGTGTTTTTAGGCTAAATCGATTTGCTATAGCCCATGGTTTTGGTGGTGGGCTCGGGGTCCGGGCGTGCTGTGGTTCAGAAATCGATCGGGGCATACCAGGGTGGTTGGGGATCGTTCCCGCATGGTCCATTTAATTTTTAATGGCTATTTGGGCGGATAAATGGGCGAAACAGCACCAACGGGGCATTTTCGAGCCAAATCGGTGTGCTATAGCCCATGGTTTTGGGGGTGGGCCCGGGTGTCAAGGCGAGCTGTGGGCTAAAAATCGACCAAGGTGTACTAGGGAGGTTGGGGATCATCCCAGTGTGGTTCGTTTAAGTTTTCATGGCCATTTGGGTTGATAAACAGTATGAACGGGGCCTTTTCGAGCTAAATCGGTGTGCAATAGACCACAGTTTCAGGGGTGGGCTCGGGGTCCGGGTGTGCTGTGGGCCAAAAATCGGTCGGGGCATGCCACAGAAGTAGGGGATCATACCAGTGTGGTCCATTTAATTTTTCTTGGCCATTTGTGTGGCAAACGGGTAAAACGACATGAACGGATTATTTTTGGGCCAAATCGGTGAGCCATAGCCCATGGTTCTGGAGTTGGGCTCGGTGTCCGAGCGTGTTGTAGGCCGAAAAGTAACCGGACCATGTCAGGGAGGTTGGGGATCGTCCCAGTGTGGTTCACGTAATTTTTTATGGCCATTTGGGTGGACAAACGGTCGAAACGGTGCAAACGGGGCATTTTTGGGCCAAATCAATGTGCTATAGCCCACGATTTTGGGGGTGGACCTGTGGTCCGAGCGTGCTGTAGGTCAAAAATTGATCAGGACGTGCCAGGGAAGTTGGGGATTATCCTAGTATGGTC
>NW_025888272.1:0-1020 GCF_002878395.1 Capsicum annuum | reverse complement strand
ATATTTAAAGTAAATCAATTTTATTGTTTTACTTTAAATATTTAGTTGCAATTAATTAAGATAATTTTTTATTTTGTCATAATTTATGTTGCACCAATAAAATTTTGAGAGTTGAATAAAACTTTTATCTATTTTTGAAAAAGTATTTTAACTTGTTAATTATTGTGATTTATAATTATCTACATTCTACGATATGAGATACTTGGCAGAGATTAAGGTTATAAGGTTATAAAGTTGTTTACTAATATAAGGTTATAGGGTTAAACGGTGGTCATTAAGGTTATAAGGGTATAAGGTTGTTTACTAATATAATGTTGTTTACTTAACGGTGGTTATAAGGTTAAACGGTGGTCGTTAAGGTTATAAGGTTATAAGGTTAAACGGTGGTTGTTAAAGTTATAAGGTTGTTTACTAATATAAGGTTATAAGGTTAAACGGTGGCTGTTAAGGTTATGAGGTTGTTTACTAATATAAGGTTGTTTACTTAACGCTGTTATAAGGTTAAACGGTGGTCGTTAAGGTTATAAGGTTGTTTACTAATATAAGGTTATAAGGTTAAGCGATGGTTGTTAAGGTTATAAGGTTGTTTACTTAACGGTGGTTATAAGGTTTAACGGTGGTCTCTAAGGTTATAAGGTTAAATGGTGGCTGTTAAGGTTATACGACTGTTTACTAATATACGGTTATAGGTTAAACGGTGGTCGTTAAAATTATAAGATTGTTTACTAATATAAGTTTGTTTACTTAACGGTGGTTATACTGTTAAACATTGGCCTTTAAGGTTATAAGGTTATAAGTTTAAACGGTGACCGTTAAGGTTATAACGTTATAAGGTTATTAGGTTAAACGGTGGCTGTTACAGTTATAAGGTTCTTTACTAATATAAGGTTATAAGGTTAAACGGTAGCCGTTAAGGTTATAAGGATGTTTACTAATATAAGGTTATAAGGTTAAATGGTGGTCGTTAAGGTTATAAGGTTGTTTACTAATATAAGGTTGTTTACTTAACGCTGGTTATAA
>NW_025888271.1:0-4783 GCF_002878395.1 Capsicum annuum | reverse complement strand
CATTTTATGTGAACATTACTAGTACATGTAAAATGTGGGGTGTTACACTAGGCAAGACGCTGATGATGCCAAGAAATGTCTAATCGATTTAGACGATAGCATGGCCTCCCAACTCGATAGCATAGGAGAAATGACTTACGACTGCAAGGCACAATTATACGGGAGTCACCTTATCATCAATAGCTATCAAATAGCACATAAGGTAAACAAGGCAAAGAAGGCGAAAACAGACGAAGAAGCCTCTAGTAGCTAGCTTTTCTATTCTCCCCTGTGCGGGAACTTATCTTCTTTCATGTTATTTCCCCTTTTACCTAAAAGTTGTATCCCTGTTTCGTTATCTTTTGTAGGCATTTATGCCCTTTTTATGTCTATGTGAGTTGGGGGGTAATGGATTGACTTTGAGGAAGCATATATTTTCTTCAAAAAATTGTTAGGCCTGAACCCTTGGCTCAAAAAGGGTCACTCCAATTAGGATATGCGTTATTTTAATGTCTTGTGTGATATAATTATTTTATGTGCTTATATGCGTTGGTTGAGATCAAAGGCAAGTTTATCCACTATGACCTACGGATGAATTTGTCTATGACTCGAACAACTCTGTGTGATTATTTCCTGTCAAATATTTTGCATTACTTATCACATACGGAAACTAACACATTTGCCTTTGAGTTTTTTTACTTTGCAGATGACAGAAATTATTCCATGTTGATAAACTGGCAGAACATCCCTACTTTACCTGATCGAAAACACAGAAAATCCCATCCTCAGACCTTCATTCAAAAATGACAGGAAATGATGAAGAAAGTGCACTGGCTATCCGGGATAATGTGATAGCGGAACAGAATGAGATAACCGCGGAACTTGTAAGAAAATTAGAATTGCTTCAGGATGAAATAAATCGCACTCCAGAATTAGCTAACTTGGCCATCACCGTTAATGCCCCTGCTCCGGGGGGATACGGTACTCCGCTCCAAATCCCCCCCAGTACCCCTATTCTCGGTGACCAACCAACTAACGTCTCATCCGGCTCCGCTCCTCCATTTGTCCAAAACACTAATCGTGAAAATAATCCAGACGCCTACCATCCATAAAATACATCTGCAACCCCACAGAACCCGTCTTCAAATCCATTCTCAAATCCTCAAAACACATTCTCAAATCAGCAAAACACATTCCCAAATCCATAAGATTTACTTCCAAATCAACAAAATACGACAAACCTACCTTCGAATCCACCAAATTCATTTCCAAATCTGCAAAATCCCTCTCATATTCTACCAAACTACTTACAAGGCCCACATAACCTTCCCAATTTCCAAAACGTTCTCCCCACTTACCAACCAAATTCCCTCCATCTGCAAAATCAAGCCTTCCTTCCAAATCCCCCTCAAGCCATCATATCCCCTGATATTTATGAACCCCTTCCTAACCTCGAGATGAACCATTACAAGGAGAAGGAAAAGGAATGGAGGCCCCAGTATAAAAGGAATTTACAAGCCATGCAAGAAGAGATCATGGATCAAAGAGTCTCACGGGACCAATGACCATGACGGTTTGGGGTATGACGATTTATGTGTTCACCCAGGAGTAGACCTACCAGAAGGATACAAGGTCCTTAAGTTTGAGATGTTTGACAGTATCGAAAATCTAATGGCCCATCTAAGAAGGTACTGCGAGCAACTAGTAGGGATAGGGAAAAATGAGGCGTTATTAATGCGCCTATTCAGTCGAAGTTTGAATGGTGAAACCTTGGAGTGGTTCATGTCTCAGGAGCAGAAAAGGTGGACTGGTTGGAAGACATTGGCCAAGAGTTTCCTTGACCGGTTTGCATTCAACATTAAAATAGTCCCTAATCGGTATTCACTAGATCGGATTAAACAAAAGAGCGTTGAGAGTTTTTGAGATTATGCATTCGTTGGAGGAAAAAAGCTGCCAAAGTGCAGCCTCCCAAGTCTGAGGAGAAAATGGTATCCGTGTTCTTTCACGCTCAAGAAGGAGAATATTATACCAGGATGGTGTCCCCTATCAGAACGACCTTTGCAAATTTGGCAAAAATAGGAGAATCATTAGAGGAAGGTATTCGGACAGGAAAAATTGCCAAAACCCCAACATCATCTGGAACAACCATGTTTTCTAAGAAGAAGAAGGAAGAGGTAGGTGGGGTTTCTGCCAATTCTATTACAAAATTAAAACAACGGTTCAACTCTAGAAATGTTTTATCTTCCCCACCATCACCTAACCTTCCACGTGTATTCTATGTCCACCCCCAATGCCAAACTCTACTCCCAAACATCCAATCATCATACCAAGCTCCACAGCCAAATATTTTTCCCCAATACCCAGTTCCACCTCTAAATTATCAGTCTCATTTCCAAACTACTCCTCTAAATAGCCGAACAAATTTCCAAACACCTCCAAATTACCACCAAGTACCCCCTCCTGCAAACCTAAGCCCGTATAACCCCCAGCATCTAAACCACAAAAATAAACCTCCCCGAAATTTCACCCCACTAGCTGAAAGTCGCACCCAATTGCTTGAAAGATTGAATAATGCTGATCATTTACAACCAGTACAGCCAAAGCCTGTCAATCCTAGCTCCCAATTTTCTCACCCTGATCAAAATTGTGCCTATCATTCAAAGGCAGCAGGGCATAGTACAGAGTACTATCTTATCTTAAAACACTGAATCCAAGATTTGATTGATCAAAAGGTCATCACACTCCAGGAACCTACTCTAAATGTTAGCAGTAATCCACTGCCCAACCATGAGAGATTTACAGTTAACATGATTAAAATAGAAGGCGAATGGGCATCTGGAAAGACCATTACTCAGGTGAACTCCGAAAAGCGCAAAAGGGCGGAAGAGGTAAGAAAGATAGAGAAAGTTGTGGCTGCCTTAAGTATCAGTGAGAAATCCCCATTTATAGTGATGACTGCATCGACTCAAGTGTATGCTCCCCTTCCAAAGAAGGAATTTATTATGCAAACCGCCGCGGCCCAGGGGATGACGCTATCAGGACGATGTTACATCCCTGAGGAATTGACCAACAAGAAAGATTCACAGAAAAAGCCAATCATTGAAGGAGAGGCCTAGGAATTTTGGAGGCGTATGCAACCAAAGGATTACTCAATTGTCAAACACTTAGAGAAAATGCCAACCCAAATCTCTATCTTGGCACTATTATTGAGCTCGCAACACACCGACAGGCTCTATCGAAGGTCTTGGAGAAAACGTATGTTCCTGCAGTAACGAGCGTTGAGAATTTGGTTGCAATGATAGGGAACATTATGGGGAACCATCGCATATTATTCAGTGATAAAGAGTTGCCGTTTGAAGGAGAAATGCACAACAAAGCCATGTATATCACTGTCATTTATCGAGATTATGCGTTTAATCAGGTATTAATAGATGACAGATCTGGTGTGAATATTTTTCCCCTCTCCACGCTTGTCCAAATGGTCTATGATCTGGGGAAAATTTGTTAAAGCCACGTAAATGTGAGAGCATTCGATGGAGGGCAGAGACATACCATAGGAGAGATTGATTTGCATATCTAAATGGGGCCTGCTGAGTTTAAGACTAAGTTTTATGTTATGGATATCCATCCTAGCTATAACCTGCTTTTGGGAAGACCATGGATACACAGGGCAAAGGCAATTTCATCACCCCTTCATCAATTATTGAAGTTCATTTGGAAAGATCATGAAGTAGTCATCCAAGGAGAAGAAAGTCGAGTGGACCATACCAATGGTTATGTGCCGGTGATTGAAGATGTTCCAAAAGGTAGCAGTTTCTATACAGTGGAAATTGTAAACGCTGCGGAAAGAGATTCGACACCCAAAATATCAATACCTTCTATCTACAAAATAATTGTAACTGTGATGTTAAAAAATAGGTTCGAACCTGGTCGAGGCTTAGGCAAGAATTTATAAAGAATTATCGAGCCTATTGTGATCCCAGAGAGAAGCTCTAAGCACGATTTAGGGTATCAGCCTACCAGAAAAGATAGGGTTGAGGATGTGCCAGAAAAAAGTCTGTTTAGGCCCTTGCCACTCCTGTTCCAGTCATTTCTTGTATGGGAGATATCAGATGATGATGGTCTTGGGGATGGGATAGGAGATTTGTTTGAAGGATGCAATGTTGTACCAGAAGATCTCCTAGAGTCCAGCGGGGTGAAGAAAATTGTGCCAGGGGAGGCTTTACAAAATTGGACCTCCACTCCACTCATAACCCGTCACCCATCGTGGTAGATGAAAAGGCAATTACTAATAGTTTTAAAATCGGTGATAATCCGGAGGAGGCCCCGTGATCCACCTTTTATATCTCAAAACTTTATTTTCGTATCTTACTATTTTCAAAAAATGCGGGGGCTTGTATTTGTGCAAGTCACAAGCCATGGTGTTGTAATTATTTCTCAAATTTCAATGAAAAGGACTTCATTTATTTGGAAAACAATATTAGTTCTAAAACGCTCCTAGTCATATGTTTTGTTATTTTCTTATCATCTAACTTAGTTTGTTTGTCCATTACAGTAACAGTAGCTTAAAACCTGCCAATGTTGTGTTATGTCAAAGCCTAAACGAACAAAATGAAGGGGACGATGATGGTTGGAAGGACGATGACAAGGAATGGTTAGTTGAAGATATAGAGGAATTTGAGAATCGCGAAAAACCCAATCTGGAAGAAATTGAAATAGTCAACTTGGGAGATCACGATGAAATCAAAGAGACCAGTATCAGTGTCCACCTTGCGGTGCCACAAAGGGAAGAGCTCATCCACAT
>NW_025888270.1:0-1298 GCF_002878395.1 Capsicum annuum | reverse complement strand
ATTTGGGTGGACAAACGGGCAAAACGGTGCGAACGGGGCATTTTCAGAGTGGACCCGGGATCCGAATGTGTTGTAGGCCAAAAATCAATCGGCGTATTCTAGGGAGGTTGGGGATCATTGTAGTGTCGTCTGTTTAAATTTTTATGGTCATTTGGGTGGACAAACAGGCAAAATAGCACGAACGCAGTGTTTTTGGGCCAAATCGATGATCTATAGCCCACAGTTTCAAAGGTGGGCTCGGAGTTCAAACGTGTTGTTGGGCACAAATCGACTGGGGCGTGCCAGGGAGGTTGGGGATCTTCCCAGTGTGGTCAGTTTAAATATTTGTGGCTATTTGGGTGGGCAAACGGGCAAAACGTTGCGAATGGGGCATTTTTGGGCTAAATCGGTGTGCTATATAGCCCATGATTTTGGGGTGGCCCGGGGTCCGGACGTGCTGTGGGCTGAAAATCGATCGGGGCGTGCCAGGGAAGTTGGGGATCATCCTAGGATGGTTATTTTAAATTTTCGTAGCCATATGGGTGGACAAACGACGCGAACGGGGCATTTTTGGACCAAATCGATGTGCCATAGTCCACGGTTTTGGGGGATGGCCCAGGGTCTAAGCATTTTGTGGCTGAAAATCGACCAGGGCGTGCCAGGGAGGTTGGAGATCATCCCAGATTAGTACTTTTAAATTTTCGTGGCCATTTGGGTGGACAAACGGTCGAAACGGCGCGAACAGAATATTTTTGAGTTGAATTGGTGTGATATAGCCCACAGTTTTGGGGGTTGGCCCGGGGTTTGGGCGTGCTATAGGCCAAAAATAAACCGACACATGCCAGGGAGGTTAGGGATCGTCCAGTGTGGTTTGTTTAAATTTTCGTGACCATTTGGGTGGACAAACTGGCAAAACGGCGCGAACGGGGCATTTTTGGGCCAAATCTGTGTTATACCCCATGTTTTGGGGGTGGGCTCGGGGTCCGGGCGTGAGGTGGGCTTAAAATTGATTGGGGCATTCCAGGGTTGTTGGGATCATCCTAGTGTGGTTCGTTTTATTTTTTGTTGCCATTTCGATGGATAAATAGGCAAAATGGCGCGAACGGGGCATTTTCGGGCTAAATTGGTGTCCTGTAGCCCACGATTACAGGGGTGGGCCTGGGGTCCGAGCATGCTCTGGGTCGAAAATTAATCGAGGCATGCCAGGAAAGTTGTCCCAGTATGGCCCGTTTAAATTTTTGTGGCTATTTGGGTGGACAAACGGGCGAAACGACGCAAATGGGGCAGTTTTAGGCCAAATCGGTATGCTATAGCCCACG
>NW_025888269.1:192-7683 GCF_002878395.1 Capsicum annuum | reverse complement strand
GAAGTAAAAGGAGGGGTACGATTTTTTGAGAGGAGTAATCTGATATTCCAGTTGTGGATGATGGAGCATTTTCATATGCCTTCTTTGATTAAAGAAGATGTCGTCGACCATTTTCTGAATGATCGAGTGCAAGCCATGCAAGAGAGAATGCATTTTGATAAATTTTCTTTTCCTATGGGAGTCAATGCTTGGGTCGAATTTCTCAAATCAAGAACTCCGAAAAACATTCTTTGGTCCTATATGTCGTTTCATCCTAAGAAAATCTTGATGGGATCTCAAATGCAACTCCTTCTGGTTTTGATAGGACTTAACTGCACTAGGCCTTATAATCCGAGAAGGGTGATGCGTCAGCTGGGTAGGGTGCAAGACGTCCCACCAATAATGGACCTTCTAAAGGATGTAGAGTACTTTAAAGTCCAAGCCAATTGGGGGTGGACCTTCATCTATCAAAAAGCTTATCACTGAAGAAGAAGCCGAAGAATTTTTGAAAAAGATGAAATTGCCGGAGTATTCAATAATAGATAAGTTGAAGAAGACCCCTGCTCAGATTTCCCTTTTATCGTTGTTGTTGCATTCCAAGGAACATCGTGATATTATAGTGAAGTTATTAAATAAAGCATATGTTCCTAGGGAGTTTACAGTAAATCAGCTTGAGAAAATGGTCGGAAAAATCTGTAAGGTTAATTGGATCAGCTTCTCTGATGACGAATTGCCAATTAAAGGTACATGGCATAATCGAGGGCTTTATATTACTGTGAAGTGGAAGATTTATACATCACTCATGTCATGATTGATGGAGGTTCTGGCTCAAATATTTGCCCTATTTCGACCTTGCAAAAGTTGAACATTAGTGCTGAGAGGATCAGGCCCAACAATGTATGTATCAGGGCTTTCGATGGAGCAAAGTCCAACTCCATTGGCAAAATAGAACTAATATTGATTATAGGTCCTATTGAATTCTCCTTAGAGTTTCAAGTATTAAATATCGACTCCTCTTACAATCTGTTGTTGGGAAGACCATAGATACACAAGGCCAAGGCGGTTGCATCTACATTACACCAGATGATCAAGTTTGAGCATGACAGGCAAGAAGTGGTTATTCACGGTAAAGGGGATTTGTCCACCTACAAAGATTCTCCCTTGTTTCTAATTGAAGCAAACAATGAAGAGGAGACATTTGTCTATCAAACTTTTGATATAGTGCCAGTAGATCGTATCCTTGAAGGACAGGTTGTTTCAGGACCACAATTGTTTTCCGCTTCTATCATGATAGTGAGTGAGCTTTTGAAATATGGATTTGTGCCAGGGAAGGGTTTGGAAGTGTATCTGCACAGTATCATTCGTCCTATATGTCCGAGAGAGAACATAGGAACTTTTGGTCTGGGATTTAAACCTACTGCTGAAGATTTGAAGAAGGCCAAGGGAAGGAAAAAATAAACATGGTCACTCCCTCGCCCAATACCGCTACTCAGTGAATTAATTGTCAAGAACGATGTCATGAAACCTATAGAATTTGAAGCTAAATTGGTTGATGACTTCCAGAACCTATTGATTGATATTGACATGGTTGAAGTAGGAGAGGGTACCAGTAAGGCAGACGTGCAGCTCATGGGTCCTAAGGTCCAGCTCAATAATTGAGAAGTCACTCCTCTCCCCGTTAGAAGGGAGTTTTTGTAGTTTATTTTGTATTTCTTTCCATTTATTCGAGTTATTCCAGGGTTGTAATTCAGAATTTAGCTTGTTTACATTCTGTTGTCATTTGTGTTTAAACACTCCTATCTTTCCCTTTTAATAAAATGCAATGTCCCCTTATTTTGTGTCTAATATATTTTGTTCTTGTCTTTTTCTTTATGCAGTTCTCTTTATGCTGATTCTAATGACATGACATGCATGCAGAATTTTTAACCTGATCTTAAAATCCAAACTAATCAATATATAATGAAGCAAGAGGTGGAATATTATCAAGAAGAGGCACTAGAGGAAATAAGCAAAGAGTTGGAATAGTTTGAAGACAAGCCGAATCCTAATTTGAATGAAACTGAGCCAATTAATTTAGGGAATCAAGAAGATGTTAGGGAAACTAAAACCAGTGTACATGCTTTGCCACAGCTAAAAGATGGAATGATTGAAGCATTAATTGACTATAAGGATGTTTTTGCAGGGTCTTATGATGATATGCCTGGCCTAAGCACCAAATTAGTGGCCCATAAATTGCCAACTGATCCTGCATTTCCCCCCTATGAAACAGAAGTTGAGGAAGTTTAAAACTGATGTAAGTATCAAAATCAAAGAATAAATCATGAAACAACTTGAAGCCAAAGTCATTCGAGTGGCTCGTTATCCTACGTGGTTATCCAATGTTGTTCCTGTCCCAAAGAAAGATGGCAAAATTTGAGTATGTGTTAGTTACCGTGATTTGAATAGAGCAAGTCTGAAAGATGATTTTCCATTGCCCAACATCCATATTGTGCTGGATAATTGTGCTAAACACGAGGTTGCCTCTTTTGTGGATTGCTATGCCAGATACCACCAGAAGATTGAGGTCTATGTAGATGATGTGATTATTAAATCAAAGATTCATGCTGACCATGTTAAAGATTTAAGAAAGTTCTTTGGGAGGCTTCGCAGGTATAATCTCAAGCTCAATCCAATAAAATGTGTATTTGGAGTTCCTTTGGAAAGCTGTTGGGGTTTGTAGTCAGCCGTCGGGAAATTGAATTGGATCCCTTGAAAATTAAAGGCATCTAGGATTTGCCTCCGCCCAAGAATAGGACGGAGGTGATGAGTTTGTTGGGTAGATTGAACTACATCAGTAGGTTCATTACTCAACTCACAACCACTTGCGAGCCCCTTTACAAGTTGCTGAAGAAGAGTGCTGCGGTTGAGTGGACTGAAGAATGCTAGGAAGCGTTTGATAAAATCAAAAGATATCTGTTAAATTCGCCTGTGCTGGTACCATCGGAGCCTGGTAGGCCTTTGATCTTATATTTATCAGTCATGGACAATTTCTTCGATTGTGTCTTGGGTCAGCATGATGTCACAGGCAAAAGGGAGCAAGCTATTTATTACCTTAGCAAGAAGTTCACAACATATGAAGCCAAGTACACACTTCTTGAAAGGACGTGTTGTGCCCTGACTTGGGTAGCACAGAAGTTGAAGCATTATCTTTCATCCTATACTACTTATCTCATCTCCCGCATGGATCCGCTGAAGTATATATTTCAGAAGCCTATGCCAACGGGTCGATTGGAAAAATGCAAATATTGCTTACCGAGTTCGACATTGTATATGTGACTCGAACCACCATGAAATCCCAAGCCTTAGCAGATCATCTTGCTGAGAATCCAATTGATGAAGGGTATGAGCCATTAAAGACATATTTTCCTGATGAAGAGGTATTATGTATCGATGAAGTCATTACAGATGTTGATCCAGGTTGGAAGCTGTTCTTTGATTGAGCTGTTAACGTGAAGGACTCAGAGTAGGTGCAGTTCTTGGTGCAGTTCTTCTCTCTGAGGTGGGGCAATATTTTTTGATAACAGCGCACTTCGATTTTTTGTACCAATAACATGGCAGAATGTGAAGCTTACATTCTGGGTTTCAGGCTAGCTGTTGATATGGGATTCCAGGAACTATTAGTGTTGGGGGATTTGGATTCGCTCGTCTATCCGATTCAAGGTGATTAGGAGACGTGAGATTTAAAGCTAATATCGTATAGACAATACTTGAAAGATCTATGTCAATGGTTTGTGTCTGTAAAGTTTAGGCATATTCCAAGAATTCGCAATGAGATTGCTGATGTGTTGGCCACTTTGTCTTCGATGCTCCAATATCCTGATAAAGCCTACATTGATCCAGTGCATATACAAAGTCATGACCAGCATGCTTACTGTAATACGGTTGAAGAAGAGCTCGATGTAGAACCTTGGTTCTTTGATATCAAGCGATACATTCAGTCAGGAGAATACCCAATATATGCCACCAATGATCAAAAGAGGACTATTAGGCCTTTGGCTAGTGGATTTTTCTTAAGTGGGGGAATCTTATATAAGAGAACCCCAGATCTGGGACTTTTAAGGTGTGTTGATGCAAAAGAAGCTTTGGCAATCATGGTTTAAATACACTCTGGAGTATGCGGGCCACATATGAATGGTTATGTCTTATCAAAGAAGATACTTCGAGCAGGTTATTATTGGCTTACTATGGAGCGGGATTCTAGTCGTTTTGTTTTGAAATGTCATCAATGTCAGGTACACGTGATCTGATACATTCTCTTGCCGCTGAATTGCATGCAATGTCTACTCCATGGCCTTTCATAGCTTGGGGAATGGACGTGATTGGACCGATTGAGCCAAAAGCGTCGAATGAGCATAGGTTTATTTTGGTGGCCATTGATTACTTCCCAAAGTGGGTAGAAGCAGTAACTTTCAAGTCAGTGACAAAGAAGGCGGTAGTAGATTTTGTTCATGCCAATATCATTTGTAGATTTGGAATTCCTAAGATGATCATTACAGACAATGCTGCCAATCTCAATAGTCATTTGATGCAAAAATTATGCCAACAGTTTAAGATCGCACATCAAAATTCCACTCCATATCGTCCGAAGGCAAATGGTGCTGTGGAAGCTGCCAATAAGAATATCAAGAAGATACTACAAAAAATGGTACAACGGTCTAGACAATGGCATGAGAAGTTGCCGTTTGCATTTCTAGGTTATCGCACTACTGTTCGCACTTCAATAGGGACAACTCCATATTTATTGGTGTATGGGACAAAAGCAGTCATTCCTGCAGAAGTTGAAATTCCCTCTCTTTGAGTCATTGTGGAAGCAGAGATTGATGATAACGAGTGGGTTAAAACCCGACTAGAACAATTAAGTTTGATTGAGGAAAAAAGGCTAACATCGGTATGTCATGGCCAATTGTATCAGAAGAGAATGGCTCGGGCATATAACAAAAAGGTACAATCCAGGAATTTTGAAGTTATCATCAGGTTGAAGCTAAAGGAAAGTTCTCCCCAAATTGGAAAGGTCCCATTATTGTGAAGAAAGTGTTGCCCAATGGGGCCTTATATTTGACAGATATTGAAGGCAAAATGGCAGAGATGGCTATCAATGCTGATGCGGTCAAAAGATATTATGTATGGTATTTTATCCTTTGTTGGTTCTATTGCATTTTTAGTACTTACATTCTTAAAGATTGATATGATGAAGACATTTCATTCTGCTATCGAAACATTGTGTCATCCTTTGAATACCCTGTTTGAGCCTAGTTTTATTTTTCTTTCATACCCCTCTTTTGGAATCAAAAAAGAGTAAAAAATAAAATGTCAAGAAAAGAAGAATAAAAGAAAAGCATGAAAAAAATATAATAATAATAATAATAATAATAATAATAATAATAATAAAAGAAAAAGAGAGAAGAAAAAAATCAAATCAAAACAAAAAATAAGCTGATGGAACTACGTGCGACCTGATTCTCCTCTCTCGAGAGTGAGATACGTAGGCTGCTCTATTTCGGTCTCGGTCCAACCAAATAAAATTTTTAGAGTCACCCAGTTGATAAAAACTGGGGCATGAGCTAATATGTTGTTGAGTCGATTCCAAAAGTTGTAAATCCCACCCCCACTTTAAGTGTCGTTTGAGCCTCCCGCCATTCTTTTCTTTCTAACCTTATCCAAAAACCAAGTTACAACCAAAGAAAGGCCTTCAGATCAATCTTTGATAATGTTAAGGCTAAGCATGCAATGGATACTATGATGTAGTTTGGGGGTACTACTCGTCTTCCTCAGCATAAGAAATAAGGAAAGAAATAAAAATGAGAGAGTCTTATTGGTGAAAACCCTCGCAGGCACCATAAGGCGATGGTAAGTTGAGAGAAATAAAAAAGAGAGTTTTACTTGTGAAAATCCCCACGGGAACCATAAGGCGATAAGGAGTTGAGAAAAATAAAAATGAGAGAGTCTTATTGGTGAAAATCCTCATGGGCAACGTAAGGCGATGACCAGTTCAAGAGAAAGGTGAAAAGGAAAGAGGTTTGTTGACAAAAATCTTCTAAGATGTCGTCAATTAAATAAGATATATAAGTTCAATAAGTTGAAGAAGTGACAGTGGCAAAGGCACGAGCTTAACAACAAATGGGAAGTTTGGATAGGAAGATCAGGCAGTTTAATCCAAAATGCATGTCATAGTCATTGGAGTGGGTTCCCGTTTTTCAGATAAGTTTTTTTCTTTGTTAAAAAGAGGGACATTGGCCTTTTCTTTCATTTACTCATTTATATTTTATCCTTTTATGTCTTCTGTCAAAAGAAAATTCACCATTATTTCTTTACATTTTTGTGTCTATTCTGTGTCAAAATGAGCGAGAAAGTGTATCAAAACTTGCTACCAGTCTCCCTACTTGTATGAGGAAAATCCAAGGACCAGCACATGAAAGAAACATGATCATAATTCAAGACATAGCTAAGAAAGTTCATCAACCGATCGGTTCTTAGGTGCGTGAAATATTCAGCTTTCAAAAGGGGCATCTCAGAGACATACTTAAAGAGAAACTCGGTATTTGAGTCAAAGTCTTTTCCCCTGATTTGGTTTGGGTCAATGATGCGACAAAACAGGGGCAAGCGTCAGTGATCTGAAACAAAGATGAAAGGAACAACTGTTAGAGCAGAAGCAAGAGAAACCAAGTGCTACAAGCCACCACTATGTTTTTAACTGACAAATTTTCTTTGTTGAAACAGGGGCAAATTCGCTTCACTTAATTCAGTTACCATTGGAAAAACACATTTATGGGATTTTACTTTATGTTCAGGACCCTCCTGAAAAATGAGATTTTTACTTTCTGTTCAGGACCCTCCTGAAAATGGAATTTTACTTTCTGTTCAGGACCTTCCTGAAAAATGAGATTTTTACTTTCTGATCAGGGCACATTTTAGTTTATGTTCAGGACCCTCCTGAAAAATGAGATTTTAATTTCTGTACAGGACCCTCCTGAAAAATGGGATTTTACTTTCATGTTCAGGACCCTCCTAAAAAATGAGAATTTTACTTTTTGTTCAGGACCCTCCTGAAAAATGAGATTTTACTTTCTGTTCAGGACCCTCCTGAAAAATGGAATTTTACTTCTGTTCAGGACCCTCCTAAAAAATGGGATTTTACTTTCTGTTCAGGGCACATTTTAGTTTCTGTTCAGGACCCTCCTGAAAAATGAGATTTTACTTTTTGTACAGGACCCTCCTGAAAAATGGGATTTTACTTTCATGTTCAGGAGCCTCTTGAAAAATGAGAATTTTACTTTCTGTTCATGACCCTCCTGAAAAATGGGATTTTACTTTCTATTCAGGACCCTCTTGAAAAATAAGATTTTACTTTCTGTTCAGGATCCTCCTGAAAAATGGGATTTTACTTTCTTTTCAGGACCCTCCTAAAAAATGGGACTTTACTTTCTGCTCAGGACCCTCCTGAAAATTGGAATTTTATTTTATGTTCAGGACCCT
>NW_025888269.1:0-92 GCF_002878395.1 Capsicum annuum | reverse complement strand
GGGGTGAGAAAATTGTAAGTCAGGTGCCCGCCTGAAGAACAGTGTGAGGAAATTGAAAGTCAAAAATAGCAGGTCAAAAGCCCGCCTGAAGA
>NW_025888268.1:0-1163 GCF_002878395.1 Capsicum annuum | reverse complement strand
AGAGAGGGCCATAGGTGGTCCTGGACAAGTTTTGGGCTTTTTGGACCATGTTTAGACCACGTTTGGAAGCCCAAAATAGTGAACCAATGAAATTTTGATGTGCCACGTCGTCAATTGTGTTGGTTGATATTTATGCAACTTTCCAGGGTATAAGTACAGAGACTCGATGCAATGAAGTCATGATGCATCGACTATCACGTTGATGTCATTGACGCACCGCATTGATAATAGCGTAGATGCCCAGTTTTGGTCATTAAATGTCTGAATTTTTAAGGGCAGAAGGGTCAATTTCCCAGCCCTATATAAGTCTAAAACATTAGCCCCAATTAAACCAAAATATAGTCTCTCTCAAATTTCTCTCAAGAACAAGTTAAGATTTTCAATTAAGGATTCAAATTAAATACTCAAATTCTAGAATCTCTCCATCAATCTTCGTAAAATCAAGAACTAAGGTATTTCAAGTGTTGATTTATGGATTCCTTTCATCCATGAAGTCCATGAAACCTCTTTCAAACTATAAAACATGATATTTATATTGTGGGTTGTTTGCAACCATGTTTATCTTGTTGTATGGTTCCCAAGTTGGAATCTTTATGTGTTTTTTTATGAAACTATGTTAGTTGCAAGTTGAAATCTATGAAATTGTGTTGTTTATGATGTATAAGTTGACGATTGCACCTATGCCCTAAGTTGTGAATGTAATGTGTTTGACAAAATGCCTAAGAGGATAGAAATTATGTATTATAGCTCAATTGTGACTCAAATAATAAATGAATGCTTTACCCTTATGACCAAGAATGACTTCCATGATTTTGTGTGCATTATGAGTATTTGATGGAATGTTCATGAGACTAGGTTGATGAAAGTATGACATGTCTATATGCAATTCCATCCATGTACAACATTATGATAACCATGTGCTTTATGAAATCCCGAACTTATTGTATTATGAATTATTGATATTCGTCACGTGTTCAAGAAGTGTCAAGTCTTGTAAGTTTTATGCTATCGAGTCCTAGGGGTACTTGTACTCGACAATTTAGCTGTGTGCCTAGAGCCAGTCTTGATTTTTATAATACTCTCAGTCAATCCATGATCATTAGAATTTAGTCAGTTATATAACTCAGGAAAACTCTGTAATCTCAGTACTCTCAGTAATCTCA
>NW_025888267.1:0-12226 GCF_002878395.1 Capsicum annuum | reverse complement strand
CCAAAAATGCATCGTTCGCACAGTTTTGCCTGTTTTCCAGCCAAATGGCCACGAAAAATTAAACAAACCATACTGGAATGATCTCCAACCACCCTGGCATACCCCAATCGATTTTTGTCCCTAGCATAACTAAACTCAAGGCCCACCCCCAATACCATGGACCATAGCACATCCATTTTGCTCGAAAATGCCATGTTCGCACGGTTTTGCCCATTTGTCCACCCAAATGGCCACAAAAAATTTAAACAGACCACGCTGGGAGGATACCCAACCTGCCTAGCACACCCAGACCCCAGGCTCGACCCCTAAGCCGTGGGTTATACCACAACGATTTGGCCTAAAAATGCACCCATTCGAGCTGTTTCGCCCGTTTGTCCACCTTAATGGCCACAAAAAATTAAACTGACCATACTGGGATGATCCTAAACCTCCCTGGAATGCCTCGATCAATTTTTGGGACACAGCACGCCTGGACCCTGGGGTCCACCCCCAAAACCGTAGGCTATAGCACACCAATTTTGCTTTAAAATGCCCCTCATCTGCCGTTTCGCCCATTTTTTCACCCAAATAGCCATGAAAAATTAAATGGACCATACTGGGAGGATCCCAACCTCCCTGGCATGCCCTGATCAATTATTAGCCCACAACACACTCGGACCCCAGGTCCACCCCCAAGACTATGGGCTATAGCGCAATGATTTGGACCAAAAATGTCCCATTTATGCTGTTTTGCCCATTTGTCCACCCAAATGGGCACAAAAAAATTAAAAAGACCACACTGGTGTGATACCAAACCTCCCTAGCATGCCTCAATCAATTTTTGGCCCACAGCATGCCCGAACCCTAGGCCTACCCCCAAAACTGTGGGCTACAGCACACCAATTTGGCCTGAAAATGCCCCGTTCGCAACGTTTCGCGGATTTGTCCACCCAAATGGCCATGAAAAATTAAATGGACCATACTGAGACGATCCCAACATCCCTAGCATGCCCCGGCCAATTTTTGGCCCACAGCACGCCCGACCCCGGACCCACCCCCAAAATCATGGCATATTGCAAACCTATTTATCTCGAAAATGCTCCGTTCGTGCCGTTTTGCCTATTTATCCACCTAAATGGCCACAAATAATTAAACGGACCACACTGGAATGATCCCCAACCTCCCTGGCATGCCCCGATCATGCTGCAGCCCACAACACTCTCGGACCCCAGGCCCACGCTAAAACCGTGGTCTATAGCACACTGATTTGGCCTAAAAATTCTCCGTTCGCACCCATTTTCCCATTTGTCCACCCAAACGGACAAAAAAATTAAACAAACCACACCAGGATGATCTGTAACCTCCCTGGCATGCCTCGATCAATTTTTGGCCCACACCACACCCGGACCCCGGGCCCACCCTCAAAATCGTGCGCGATTGCGCACTGATTTAGCTCGAAAATGCCCCATTCATACCGTTTCACTTGTTTGTCCACCCAAATAGCCAGAAAAAATTAAAAGGACCATACTAGGACGATCCCCAACCTTCCTGGAATGATCCGATCGATTTTCAGCCGGTAGCACATCGGAACCTTTGGGCCACCCCCAAAGTCGTGGGCTATAGCACACTGATTTGGCTTGAAAATTACTCGTTCTTGCCTATTCTCCCGTTTATCTATGCAAATGGCCACAAAAATTTAAACCGACCGTACTGTGATGATCCCCAACGTCCCTGGCATGCCCCGGTTGATTTTTAGCCCATAGCATGCCCAAACCCTGAGCCCACCCCATATTCGTTGGCTATAGCACACCAATTTGGCCTGAAAATGCCCCGTTCGCACCGTTTCGCCCATTTGTCCACCTAAATGGCCACAAAAAATTAAATGGACCATACAGGGATGATCCCAACCTCCCTTGCATGCCCTGATCAATTTTTGGCGCACAGCACACCCGGCCCCAGATCCACCCCCAAAATCGTGGCATATCGCAAACCTATTTGTCCTGAAAATGCTATATTTGTGCCGTTTTGCCTATTTATCCATCCAAATGGACACGAATAATTAAACAGACCACACTGGGATGATCCCCGACCTCCCTGGCACGTCCCGATCATGTTGCGGCCCACAACACTCCCGGACCCCAGAACCACCCTAAAACCGTGGGCTATAGCACACCGATTTAGCCTAAAAATTCTCCGTTCGCACCCATTTTCCCGTTTGTCCACCCAAACGGACAAAAAAATTAAACAAACCACACCAGGATGATCCGTAACCTCCATGGCATGCCCCGATCAATTTTTGGCCCAAACCACACCCAGACCCCATGCCCAACCTCAAAATCGTGCGCCATTGCGCACCGATTTGGCTCGAAAATGGCCCATTCATACCGTTTCGCTCGTTTGTCCACCCAAATGGCTAGAAAAAATTAAAAGGACCATACTGGGATGATCCCCAACCTTCTTGGAATGATCCGATCGATTTTCAGCCGGCAGCACGTTGGAACCTCAGGGCCACCCCCAAAGCCGTGGGCTATAGCACACTAATTTGGCTCAAAAATTACTCGTTCTTGCCTATTCGCCCGTTTATCTACGCAAATGGCCACAAAAAATTAAACCGACCATACTGTGATGATCCGCAACATCCCTGGCATTCCCCGGTTGATTTTTAGTCCATAGCATGCCTAAACCCTGAGCCCACCCCATAATCGTTGGCTATAGCACACCGATTTGGCCCAAAAATAGGCCGTTCGCACCGTTTTGCCTGTTTATTGACTCAAATGGCCACAAAAAATTAACAGGACCACACTGGGATAATCCCCAACCTTCCTGGAATTTCCCAGTCTATATTTCGCCCTCAGCACACCCAAAATCTGGGCCCACCCTCGAAATCGTGGCCAATAGCACACCGATTTGGTCTGAAAATGCCCCATTCGCGCTGTTTCACCCATTGGTCCACCCAAATGGTCACGAAAAATTAGACGGACCATATTGGGATGATCCCCAACCTCCCTGGCATGCCTCGATCAATTTTTTGCCCATAGCACTCCCGGACCCCTGGCCCACCCAAAACTGTGGGCTATAGCACATCGATTTAGCTTGAAAATGCCTCGTTTGCTCTATTTCTCACGTTTGTCCTCCCAAATAGCCATGACAAATTAAACGGACCACACTGGGATGATCCCCAACCTTCCTGGCAAGCCCGGTCGATTTTTGGCCCACAGACCGCCTGGACCACGGGCCCACCCCCGAAACCACATGCTATAGAACATCGATTTAGACTGAAATCGCATGGTTCACACAGTTTTGACTGTTTGTCCTGCCAAATTACCACGAAAAATTAAACGAACCATACTGGGATGATCCGCAACCTCCCTGGCATGCCCCAATCAATTTTTGGCCCCAGCATGTCTAAACTCAAGGCCCACCCCCAATACCGTGGACCATAGCACATCCATTTTGCTCAAAAATGCCATGTTCGCACGATTTTGCCCATTTGTCCACCCAAATGGCCACAAAAAATTTAAATGGACCACGCTGGGAGGATACCCAACCTACTTAGCACACCTCAATTGATTTTTAACCCACAGCACACCCGGACCCCGGGCCCGGCCCCTAAACTGTGGGTTATACCACAACGATTTGGACTGAAAATGCCCCCATTCGCGCTATTTCGCCCATTTGTCCACCTTAATGGCCACAAAAAATTAAACTGACCATGCTGGGATGATCCCAACCTCCCTGGAATGCCCCGATCGATTTTTGGCACACAGCACGCCCGGAACTTGGGGTCCACCCCCAAAACCGTGGGCTAAAGCACACCGATTTTGCCTAAAAATGCGCCTTTTCTGCGGTTTCGCCCGTTTTTCCCCCTAAATAGCCATAAAAAATCAAATGAACCACACAGGGAGGATCCCCAACCTCCCTGGCATGCCCCGATCGATTATTGGCCCACAACACGCTCGGACCCCAGGTGCACCCCCAAAACTATTGGCTATAGCGCAATGATTTGGCCCAAAAATGTCCCATTTATGCTTTGTCCACCCAAATGGGGACAAAAAAATTAAATGGACGACACTAGGGTGATACCAAACCTCCCTGGCATGCCCCAATCAATTTTTTGCCCACAGCACGCTCGAACCCTGGGCCTACCCCCAAAACCGTGGGCTATAGCACACCAATTTGGCTTGAAAATGCCCTGTTCGCACCGTTTCGCCCATTTGTCCACCCAAATGGCCACGAAAAATTAAACGGACCATACTGGGATGATCCTAACCTCCCTGGCATGCCCCGGCCAATTTTTGGCCCACAGCACACCCGACCCCAGACCCACCCCCAAAATCGTGGCATATAGCAAACCTATTTGTCCCGAAAATGCTCCATTCGCGCCGTTCCGCGTATTTATCCACCCAAATGGTCACGAATAATTAAACGAACCACATTAGGATGATCCCCAACCTCCCTGGCATGCCCCGGTCATGTTGCGGCCCACAACACTCTCGGACCCCAGGCCCACCCCCAAAACCGTGGGCTATAGCACACCGATTTGGCTCGAAAATTAATCGTTCTTGTGTATTTGCCTTTTTATCTACCCAAATGGCCAAAAAAAATTAAATCGACCATACTGTGATGATCCCCAACGTCCCTGGCATGCCTCGTTTGATTTTCGGCCCATAGCACGCCCAAACCTTGAGCCCACCCCACAATCGTTGGCTATAACACACCGATTTAGCCCAAAAATAGGCCGTTCGCACCGTTTCGCCCGTTTATCAACCCAAATGGCCACAAAAAATTAATAGGACCACACTGTGATGATCCCCAACCTCCCTGGCATTCGCCAGTCTATTTTTTGCCCTCAGCACGCCCGAAATCTGGGCCCACCCTTAAAACCGTGGCCAATAGCACACCAATTTGGTCTGGAAATGCCCCGTTCACGCTGTTTCGCCCATTGGTCCACTCAAATGCTCACAAAAAATTAAACGGACCACATTGGGATGATCCCCAACCTCCCTGGCATGCCCCGATAAATTTTTTCCCCACAGCACTCCCGGACCCCTAGCCCACCCAAAAACGGTGGGCTATAGCACATCGATTTAGACTGAAAATGCCTCGTTCGCTCTGTTTCTCACGTTTCTCCTTCCAAATAGCCATGACAAATTAAACGGACTACACTGGGATGATCCCCAACCTTCCTGGCAAGCCCGATCGATTTTCGGCCCACAACACACCTTGACCCCGGGCCCGCCTCCGAAACCGCAGGCTATAGCACATCGATTTAGACCGAAATTGCATGGTTCACATAGTTTTGCCTGTTTGTCCAGCCAAATGGCCACGAAAAATTAAACAAACCACACTGAGACGATCCCCAACGTCCCTGGCATGCTCCAATCAATTTTTGGACCCAGCATGCCTAAACTAAAGGCCCATCCCCAATACCGTGGACCATAGCATATCCGTTTTGCTCAAAAATGCTATGTTCGCACGGTTTCGCCTATTTGTCCACCCAAATGGCCACAAAAAATTTAAATGGACCAGGCTGGGAGGATAACCAACCCGCCAGGCACACCTCGATTGATTTTTGGCCCACAGTACACCCGGACCTTGGACCCGCCCCCAAAATTGTGTGTTATACCACAATGCGTTGGCCTGAAAATTCCCCCATTCGCGCTGTTTCGCCCATTTGTCCACCTTTATGGCCACGAAAAATTAAACTGACCATATTGGGATGATGCCAAACCTTCCTAGAATGCCCCGATCGATTGTTGGCACACAGCACGCCCGAACCCTGGGGTCCACCCCCAAAACCGTGGGTTATAGTACACCGATTTTGCCTAAAAATGACCTTTTTCTACCGTTTCACCCATTTTTCCACCCAAATAGCCATGAAAAATTGAACGGACCACACTGGGAGGATCCCCAACCTCCCTGCCATTCCCCGATGAATTATTGTCCTAGAACACGCTCGAACCCCAGGTCCACCCCCAAAACTATGGGCTATAGTGCAATGATTTGGACCAAAAATATCCCATTTATGCTGTTTCGCCCGTTTGTCCACCCAAATAGGCACAAAAAAATTAAACGGACCACACTGGGTGATACCAAACCTCCCTGGCATTCCCCAATCAATTTTTGGCTTACAGCATGCCCGAACCCTAGGCCTACCCCCGAAACCGTGGGCTACAGCACACCAATTGGGCCTAAAAATGCCCCGTTCGCTCCGTTTTGCCCGTTTGTCCACCCAAACGGACAAACAAATTAAACAAACCATACCAGGATGATCCATAACCTCCCTGGCACGCCCCAATTAATTTTTGTCCCACACAACACCCGGACCCTGGGCCCACCCTCGAAATCGTGCGCGATTACGCACTGATTTTGCTCGAAAATGCCCCATTCAAACTATTTCGCTCGTTTGTCCACCCAAATGGCCAGAAAAAATTAAAAGGACCATACTGGGACGATCCCCAACCTTCCTGGAATGATCCAAACGATTTTAAACTCACAGCACATCAGAAACTTGGGGCCAAAACCGTGGGCTATAGCACACTGATTTGGCTCAAAAATTACCTGTTCTTGCCTATTCGCCAGTTTATCTACCTAAATGGACACAAAAAATAAAACCGACCATACTGTGATGATTCCCAATGTCCCTGGCATGCCCCAGTTGATTTTTGGCCCATAGCACCCCCAAACCTTGAGCCCACCCCGTAACTGTTGGCTATAGCACACCGATTTGGCCCAAAAATAGGTCGTTCGCACCGTTTTGCCTGTTTATCAACCCAAATGGCCACAAAAAATTAAAAGGACCACACTAGGACGATCCCAACCTCCCTGGAATTCCCCAGTCTATTTTTTGCCCTCAGCACGCCCGAAATCTGGGCCCACCCTTGAAACCGTGGCCAATAGCACACCGATTTGGTCTGGAATGCCCCGTTCGCACTGTTTCACCCATTGGTCCACCCAAATGGTCACGAAAAATTAAACGGACCACATTGGGATGATCCCAACCTCCCTGGCATGCCCCGATCAATTTTTTTCCCACAGTACTCCCGGACCCCTGGCCCACCCAAAACTTTGGGCTATAGCACATAGATTTAGCTTGAAAATGCCTCGTTCGCTCTGTTTCTAAAGTTTGTCCTCCCAAATAGACATGACAAATTAAACGGACCATACTGAGATGATCCCCAACCTTCCTGGCAAGCCCAGCCGATTTTTGCCCCACAGCACGCCTGGACCCCAGGTCCACCCCCAAAACCGCATGCTATAGCACATCGATTTAGACCTAAATCGCATCAAATGGCCACGAAAAACTAAACGAACCACACTGGGACGATCCCCAACCTCCCTGGCATGTCTCAATTGATTTTTGGCCCCAGCATACCTAAACTCAAGGCCCACCCCTAATACCGGGACCATAGCACATCCATTTTGCTCAAAAATGCCATGTTCGCACGATGTCGCCCATTTTTCCACCCAAATGGCCATAAAAAATTTAAATCGACCACTCTGGGAGGATACCCAACCTGCCTGGCACACGTCGATTGATTTTAGGCCCACGGCACACCCAGACCCCGGGCCCGCCCCCTAAACCGTGGGTTATACCATAATGATTTGGCCTGATAATGCCCCCATTCGCACTGTTTCGCTCGTTTGTCCACCTTAATCGCCACGAAAAATTAAACTGACCATACTGGATTGATCCCAAACCTCCCTGGAACGGCCTGATAAATTTTTGGCATATAACACGCCCGGAACCTGGGGTCCACCCCCAAAACCGTGGGCTATAGCACACCGATTTTGCCTAAAAATGCCCCTTTTCTGCTGTTTTGCCCGTTTTTCCACCCAAATAGTCATGAAAAATTAAATGGACCACATTGGGAGGATCCCAACCTCCCTGACATGCCCCGATCAATTATTTACCCACAACACATTCGGACCCCCGGTCCACCACCAAAACAATGGGCTATAGCGCAATAATTTGGCCCAAAAATGTCCCATTTATACTGTTTCGCCCGTTTGTCCACCCAAATGTGCACAAAAAAATTAAATGGACCACATGGGGTGATACCAAACCTCCCTGGCATGCCCCAATCCATTTTAGGCCCACAGCACACCCGAACCCTGGGCCTACCCCCAAAACCGTGGGCTATAGCACACCAATTTGGCCTGAAAATGCCCCGTTCGCACTGTTTCACCCATTTGTCCACCCAAATGGCCACGAAAAATTAAACGGACCATACTGGGATGATCCTAACCTCCCTGGCATGCCCCGATCAATTTTTGTCCCATAGCACGCCCAGCCCCGAACCCACCCCCAAAATCTTGGCATATAGCAAACCTATTTGTCCCGAAAATGCTCCATTTGTGTCGTTTCGCCTATTTATCCACCCAAATGGCCAAAAATAATTAAACGGAACATACTGGGATGATCCCAAACCTCCTTGGCACGCTGGTCATGTTGCATCTCACAACACTCCCAGGCCCCAGGCCCACTCCCAAAACCGTGGGCTATAGCACACCGATTTGGCTCGAAAATTACCCGTTCTTCCCTATTTGCCCGTTTATCTACCCATATGGCCACAAAAAATTAAACCGACCATACTATGATGATCCCCAATGTCTCTAGCATACCCCGGTTGATTTTTGGCCCATAGCGCACCCAAACCCTGAGCCCACCCCGTAGCCGTTGGCTATAACACATCGATTTGGCCCAAAAATAGGCCGTTCGCACCGTTTCGCCCGTTTATTAACCCAAATGTCCACAAAAAATTAATAGGACCACACTGGGATGAGCCCCAACCTCCCTGGCATTCCCCAGTCTATTTTTCGCCCTCAGCACGCCCGAAATCTGGGCCCACCCTCAAAACCGTGGCCAAAAGCACACCGATTTGGTCTGGAAATGCCCCGTTCACGCTGTTTCGCCTATTGGTCCACCCAAATGATCACAAAAAATTAAACGGACCACATTGGGATGATCCCTAACCTCCTTAGCATGCCCCGATCAATTTTTTGCCCACAGCACTCTCGGACCCCTAGCCCACCCTAAAACTGTGGGCTATAGCACATCGATTTAGACTGAAAATACCTCGTTCGCTCTGTTTCTCATGTTTGTCCTCCCAAATAGCCATGACAAATTAAACGGACCACACTGGGACGATCCCCAACCTTCCTGGCAATCCCGGTTAATTTTTGGCCCACAGCACGCCTGGACCCCAGGCCCACCCCCGAAACCGCAGGCTATAGCATACCGATTTAGACCGAAATCGCATCGTTCGCACAGTTTTGCCTGTTTGTCCTGCCAAATGGCCACGAAAAATTAAACGAACCACACTGGGATGATCCCAACCTCCCTGGCATGCCCCAATCAATTTTTGGCCCCAGTATGCCTAAACTCAAGGCCCACCCCCTATACCGTGGACCATAGCACATCCATTTTGCTCGAAAATGCCATATTCGCACGGTTTCGCCCATTTTTCCACCCAAATGGCCACAAAAAATTTAAATGGACCAGGCTGGGAGGATACCCAACCTGCCTGGCACACCTCAATTGATTTTTTGGCCCACAGCACACCCGAACCCCGGGCCTGCCCCCTAAACCGAGGGTTATACCACAATGATTGGGCCTGAAAATTCTCCCATTTGCGCTGTTTCGCCAGTTTGTCCACCTTAATGGCCACGGAAAATTAAACTGACCATATTGGGATAATCCCAAACCTCCCTGAAATGCCCCGATCGATTTTTGGTACACAGCACGCCCGGATACTAGGGTCCACCCCCAAAACCATGGTCTATAGCACACCAATTTTGCCTAAAAATGCCCCTTTTCTGGCGTTTCGCCCGTTTTTCCACCCAAATAGCCATGAGAAATTAAACGGACCACATTGGGAGGATGCCCAACCTCCCTGGCATGCCCCGATCAATTATTGGCCCACAAAACGCTCGGACCCCAGGTCCACCCCCAAAACTATGGGCTATAGCGTGATGATTTGGCCCAAAAATGTCCCATTTATGCTGTTTCACACATTTGTCCACCCAAATGGATACAAAAAAATTAAACGGACCATACTGGGTGATACCACACCTCCCTGGCATGCCCCAATTAATTTTTGGCCTACAACACGCTCGAACCCTGGGCCTACCCCCAAAACCGTGGGCTATAGCACACCAATTTGGCCTGAAAATGCCCCGTTCGCGCCATTTCGCCCATTTGTCCACCCAAATGGCCACGAAAAATTAAACGGACCATACTGGGACAATCCCAACCTCCCTGACACGCCCCGATCAATTTTTGGCCTACAGCACGGCCGGCCCAGGACCCTCCCCCAAAATCGTGGCATATAGCAAACCTATTTGTCCCGAAAATGCTCCGTTCGCGCCGTTTCGCCTATTTATCCACCCAAATGGCCACGAATAATTAAACGGACAATACTGGGATGATCCCCAACCTCCCTGGCCCGCCCCGGTCATGTTGCGGCCCACAACACTCCCGGACCGTAGGCCCACCCCTAAAACTGTGGGCTATAGCACACCGATTTAGCCTAAAAATTCTCCATTCGCACCCATTTTCCCGTTTGTCCACCCAAACGGAAAAAAAAATTAAGCAAACCACACCAGGATGATCCGTAACCTCCTTGGCATGCCCCGATCAATTTTTGGCCCACACCACACCCGGACCTCGGGCCCACCCTCGAAACCGTGTGCGATTGCACACTGATTTAGTTCAAAAATGCCCCATTCGCACCGTTTTGCTACTTTGTCCACCCAAATGGCTTAAAACAATTAAAAAAATGATACTGGGATGATCCCCAACCTTCCTGTAATGATCAGATCGATTTTCAGCCTACAGCACGTCGAAACCTCGAGGCCACCCCCAAAACCGTGGGCTATAGCACACCAATTTGGCTCGAAAATTACCCGTTCTTGCCTATTCACCCGTTTATCTACCCAAATGGCCACAAAAAATTAAACCGACTATACAGTGATGATACCCAACGTCCCTGGCATGCCCCAGTTGATTTTTGGCCCATAGCACGCCCAAACTCTGAGCCCACCCCGTAACCGTTGGCTATAGCACACTGGTTTGGCCTAAAAATAGGCCGTTCGCACTGTTTCGCCTGTTTATCAACCCAAATGGCCACAAAAAATTAACAGGACCACACTGTGATAATCCCTAACCTCCTTAGCACACCCTGATTAATTTTTAGCGCACAGCACGCCTGGACCCTGGACCCCAGATCCACACCCAAAATCGTGGGCTATCGAACACCGATTTTTCCATAAAATGCCCCGTTCGCACTGTTTCGCTAGTTTGTCTACCCAAATGGCCACGAAAAAGTAAAAGGACCACACTAAGACGATTCCCAAGCTCCCTGGCATGCTTCGATTGATTTTTGGCCCACAACACTTCTGAACCCCGAGCCCACCCCTGAAACCATGGGATATAGTATGCCAATTTGGCTCGAAAATGCCTGGTTCATGCCCTTTTGCCTGTTTGTCCACCCAAATGCCTACGAAAAATTAAAGGACCACATTGGGGCGATCCCTTACCTATCCGGCATGCCTCGATCGATTTTCAGCCCACAGCACGCTCGGACCCCGAGCCCACCCCAAAAACCATGGGCTATAGCACACCGATATTGCCCAAAAACTCCCTGTTTGAGCCGTTTCACCCATTTGTCCGCCCAAATGGCCACAAAAAATTAAACAGACCATACTGGAATGATATCCAACCTTCCTGGCATGCCTCGAATGATTTTTGGTCCACAGCACGCCCGAACCCCTAGCCCACCCCCAAAACCGTGGGCTATAGTACACCGATTTGGCCCGAAAATGCCCCAGTCGCAATACTTCGCGCATTTGTCCACCCAAATAGCCATAAAAAAAGAAACGGACCATACTGGGATGATCCTCAACATCGCTGGCATGCCCCGATCAATTTTTAGCCCACAGTACACCCGAAACATTGACTCATCCCCAAAATCGTGGGTTATAGCTCACCGATTTAGGGCGAAAAAGCCCCATTTGCACTGTTATGCTAGTTAGTCCACCCAAATGGCCACAAAAAGTTAAACAGACCACACTAGGATGATCTTTTACCTTCCTGCCATGCCCAGTTGATTTTTGACCCACAACACGCTCGGACCCCGGGCCTACCCCCGAAGCCATGCGATATAGCACATCGATTTAGCTTGAAAATGCCGCATTTACACCGTTTCACCCGTCTATCCACCCAAATGAGCACGAAAAATTACAC
>NW_025888266.1:50990-88257 GCF_002878395.1 Capsicum annuum | reverse complement strand
ATTCCCTAGAGGCCAAGAGAGCAGGTTTTGTGGGATATACAGTACATTGAACTGAAACAGATGTCTTGATAGATAGATAAAGGTGACAAAGATCCTATGTACAATATAATGAAGAAAATAAACAAAAGAGCAAATTCATCTTTGAAGGTTTATCATCCTTTTGTAATTTATAGCATCTACACCTCAGCTGAAAATTTTCCTCTGTTGCTCAAATCTTTCATATATATATTGCGAGGAGAATCAATATATATAATGAAGTGTATCATGTGAGTGTTAATTAGGAGTTGCAAAGGTGATTTTCGCTAATAGAATAGCTACAACTAGATGTATTTGAGTTTTCTTCATGAATCCTCTTGGCTGCTGCATGTAAACTAAGAGAGAGTGTGTGTGTGTATATATATATATATATTAAGGTAAAAATTGTGACTCAATGGAACACTTAACCTATGTGAAAATGTAGCTGATAAAAGGTGTGGCAGCAAGAAAAAGTACTTTGATTGAGATTTAACAATAGAGTGCCGTTGGTGGTTTAACACATAATTTTGTGAACTTCTCTGTTTCATTTTTGCCTTCATATATCGCAGGTGCTCCAACACCACAAGTTCGATGAATTAAGAATGTTTTTAACACTTCTAGATTAACTTTTGTTGTTGTTGTTGTGTAGTTTGTTGCTCAACTTTAATTTTGTTTTTCTTATTATTGTAGGTGATTGTGACATAGAAGATGGCAGCGGTAACAAAATTGATGAACTGGATCTGACCTAGATATCGAGCACATTGGCTTCATGTCACACTAGCTCACTATTCGGAAAACCTATGTATGTTTTGATTGGGGATCGATCACATCTAACCAAGTAGTTTCTAACATCATTTATTTTTGAACATTTAAAACTTGTGTATATATGTTTTGATTTTTTTGAATGGTCAAAAAATATTTGGTTTCTTATTGGTGGACAAAATTAACTGTTTCTATAGTTCATGTTTAAGTGTCACAATAGCTTACAAAATAGCCGTCCTAAAAAGCTTTATAGGACGATTTATATAATTTAGTCACAAAAGGTAGTCGTTCCAACATAAATCAAACCGTCCTAATAGCTTAAAAAACCTTTGCAATAAGGTTATAGGGACGATTTAAAAGTTGTCGTAATAGCCTAAAATTTGTCTCAATTTATTAATAGGGCATTTTTAATTAACCGTCACAATAGCATAAAAACATCACAATATGTATTAATGAACAGTCCTCCAACCGTCGCAATAGCAGTAAATCATCGCAATAAGATCTATTTGGATGGTTTTAAAACCATCGCAATAGCTTAAACCATCCCTATAGGATCTATTTGGATGGTTTTAGAACCATTGTAATAGCATAAACCGTCGAAATATATGTTATTGGGACGGTTTAAAACCATTCCAATAACCATCTCGATAGCCACAAAAACCATCACCTAAGCAAATATATAACCGTGGCTATAGTATATATATAGGAATGGTTATTAACTGTCCCAACACCACTCAAACCATCCCATATGGTCAATGTACAAAATTGTCGCTAAAGATAGGGATATAGCAATGATTTTTGTAACCGTCACAAAAAATAGTCGCATTTGAGCTATGGTAACACCTTCAATTGCATACATCTATTGGCACAGTTTTAGAGGCTATGAAGATAGTTTTTCAACCGTTGTAATAGCCCCTTTTTCTAGTAGTATCTAATGCATTCGAGGGAAAAGGTGAATCGTATAATCATATATAATGATGTACGTGTGTTGATGTACATGATGGATGTTGATGAAGATGTCTTTAGGACTATTTTAAGGATAAATGTAATTGAGAGGTCCTTTGAAGGACTGTTTAATTCATCACTACCCCCACCTCGGTGCCCAACAGTCGACAATGATTTGAATGATTATGAGAACGATGGAGATCATCCAATCAATATGGAAGATGATTCTATGCATATGGAAGACGGTTCATCGGAATTGCAAGATACGGAAGAAGATTGTGGAACGAGATCACAACCAAGACATTCCTTCACCGACGGAACCAATTTCTATTATGATCAAACATTTGCTGACAAGAAAGAGCTCAAAATGCTACTAGACGGAGTAACGGAGAGGTAGTCATTTGATTATTGTATGGAAAAGAGCTGCACCAAATTCTTGAAGGCGGAATGCATTTCTCGTGGTTGTGGTTAATTATTGAGGGTAACAAAGTATGAAACCTTGGAAAGATTTTGCATATACAAGTATGTCGGGTTGCACACGTGCGTGTTGAACAAGCAACCCAAAGGTATAATAGAATCACATCTAAATTGATTGCTTCACTATACGTAAATCATTTTTGGGATGGCAAGGGTTCAAACATAAGAGAAATTCAAAGGTTGCATTTAAGGAGATGCATTGCAACATAAGCTATTGGATATGTTGGACAGGAAGTGTAATTACAAAGAACATCATTCGCAGGACACCAAAACACGGATATGATTTCTTTCCATCTTTTTTCCACATGATGGAGTTACTGAATCCCGGATCTTCTTACTCTATCATTGTAAACCGGATGGACGAATCATTCGTTTACTATTTTTTAGCATTCGGAGCCTGCATACAGGGAAATGCCCTTATGAGAAAGGTAATTATCGTCGATGGAACACATTTGTATGGCAAGTACGGGGGTGTATTGCTAAGTGTCATTGCACAGGACACCAACAATCATATTTTTTCAATTGCCTTTTGTGTCGTGGATAAAGAGAACAATGCTTTTTGGACCTTCTTCTTTGAGAAGTTGAAGTATATAGTAGAGGATGAACCAAATCTATGTGTCATCTCCGATACGCACATTAGCATTGCCAATGCCTTCTTCCGAGTTTATAGTAGTGTGCATTATGGACATTGCATGAGGCACCTCGCTGAAAATCTTCATGTAAATCAATACTGTGGAGAACATCTTTATCTATTTTACGCCACGACAAAGGCTTATTCTCTTTATGAGTTTGGTGGGCATTTTGTAGAATTGAAAAATAATTGTCCCGAGGCAGCACATGTCCTCAAAAATATTCTTTATTTTGAAAGATGGAGTAGAGCACACTTCCTTGGCAATAGGTATGATGTGGTGACCATAAATATTGATGATTCGCTCAACTTGGTGTTGATGGATGAATGGGAGTACCCAGTGTCACATATATTCAATTCAATTATTAGAAAATTTGGTGAAAAGTTTAGGAAGTGGCATGACTTAGTCGACAATTAAAATAACAAATTTTTGCCTTGTACGAAAAAGATCCTAAGGGATAATAAGAGTGTGAGTGATTCCTTGTATGTGACTAATGCAAATGGGGGTCTCAACCAATTCATAGTGTTCGACAACAGTATTATTGCCATAGTCAATCTCTTGGAAAAGAGTTGTTCTTGTCGGAATTTGACTTGGTGAAAATATCGTGCGAACATGCGATGGCAGCTTTGCGAGCAAAGTATGGCGATGCCAAAGGTTATGGTAACTCCATATACAACTATTTGTCACCAATTTATAAAGTTAAAACTTACCTCCTCTCATACTTAGAAGCTATTAATATTATCCCTCCAGAGGCCGAATGGACAGTCCCAAAGGAATTGTAGGACACTAACATTTCTCCACCCCACTACGATCCCAAACTCAAAAGAAAGAAAGTCAAACGCGTTAAGGGAATTGGTGAGATATTCAATTCCAAAAAGAGGAATAGGTGTTCAATTAGGAAGAAATCCTGGCACAAAAGAACCACATGTAGCATGGCCAACAAATCTTTGATAAGCTTTTTTTCTTCAATTGTAAAGCTACTATTTTGGGGGATAAGTATGCCTTTTTGCTGGTATACGCAAGCCAAGCATTTTCTATCCCCACACCGTTGACAGACCATTGATTGGAAATATGAAAGGACACCTTTTATATGTCTATATGTACAATGCTTATTTCTATGTAAGCATTCAGTTCTTCCTAAACTCAAAACATCAGAAACTCTCATCTTCTTCACCAAAATTGAAATCATGCCTGGTCACCGAGTTATCCTACGCCCAATTAGACGAGTTCCCCCCGTCACTATGATCTGCTACTATTATGAAAAGATTTTGATTGGCTTTTCCACAGCCTGGGAAAAGACCGAGCGTACTTGGAGTGTGAGCTCCGATGTATTGCTTATTTTTTGGGAAATTCTGGAGAGTTTTGGAATGAACGACAATGACTACATCACCCTTCCCCCATCCCCCTAACTTAGTTTAGGTTTTTTTGAATGATTATGTTTTTAAGTTTTTTATATTGTTCATTGCCGAAGAAGCTTTCTTAGTAGGATTTTTTTCGAAAAAAGCTTCTTCTATTTTGCCTTTTTTTGTTGAACATGAATGTAATGCAATGAACAAGTTGAATATAAGTATTTCAGTTTCAAAATTATGTTTTCCTTTTTTTTTGTGATTGTTTTTTTTGTGTTGGTTATTCTTCTATATAAATATTTTTTCAAATATTTATTCCTTGTTCAATTAACATGACTGTAGATTGATGATTAAGTTCAGGAAGAATAAAAAATTATATATAGTCTATCATCGATCTTATACTCCGTCAGTCCTCGACCGAACATAGTAGTCGATCGTAGACTATGTGAATCGATGGTCCATCAGTAGCTTGTAGTTTGAAAGAAAAATAGTTAATTTAAAAATAATTTAAACAGATAATAACATGCTTTGGGGCTGGTGCAACAAAATAATTAAATTAAAAATGATTTAAATAGATAATAACATGTTTTGGGGCTGGTGGAATAAAATAATTAAATTAAAAAAATTAAATAGAAAATCACATGTTTTGGGGATGGTGGAGTAAAATAATTAAATTAAAAATGATTTAAACAGATAATAACATATTTTAAGGATGGTGGAAGAAAATAATTAAATTAAAAATAATTTAAATAGATAATCTAGAATTGTTAGTGACACTTAATAGACTACCGTTGATGTTGGCCCATGTCAAATTCATGTAAAATATATACTTATGCTTTGAGGGTCCATCGATTCGTTTGGTCTACCGTAGACTTACACCGTTAGGAGTGCATCGATTGATCTCCTGATTATATGTAGACCACGGTGATCTATGTACACTGCTATAGACCATCACTTGGATGTTGTTCAAAAATGAATAAATAAATTAAAAATAAATATAGTGTGGGTTTTCACATATATTGATGAGTGTAAACAAGACACATAATCATATTAGAGCATATACAAATTAGGGGTGGTGAATCAAGAAGTGTGTGGATGGGCAGTGGCTGAACAAATAATATTCTAAGAGTAATGTTTGTCAAAGCATAAATATGGGTAGTGCTTTGACAAACATTACTCTTTGGATATTGTTTGTTCAACCACTACCCATGCACACATTTCTTGATTCCCCACTCCTAATTTGTATAAGCTCTAATATAATTATGTGACTTGTTTACGCTCATTAATATGTGTGAAAACTCACACTACATTTATTTTTAAACAACATTCAAGTAATGGTCTACATCTGTGTACATAAATCTCCATGATCTATGCATAATCAAGAGATCAATCGATGCACTTATAACGGTGTAAGTCTACGATAGACCAAATGAATCGATGATCCTCAGAGCATAAGTATATTTTTTATTGAATTTTTTTTAAACATGTTATTAAGGGTCCATCGATTATGAATGTCTAAGATAGACTTTAGCATCTCGTTGTTGGCATAGGTCATGATCGACGATAGTCTATTAAGTGTCACCAATAGTTCAAAAAATACAATTACTGTTCCAACGTAACAGATGGCTAATTTTTTACTCCTTTAGTGTTAACACTTCTTTTACTCCATATATAATTTCTCCATCCATTATTATTTTATTTCATCCACTTTATTTTTATTTTAAAACTCTACAATGTCTCAAGCATCTCAAATATCCAATTCTAAAAAGAATTTAATTTTTCATTGTGGAAATAAGATTATTTTGAGGACGTCTTGCATGGACTCAAATCCAGATCACAATTTTATAATTATGCAATTGCGAAGGTGAGTCGTGTATGTCTTTTTTAAAAAGTTAAGTAAATAGTTATCTAATTATTATTTTTTCTAAGATAATGACGCATGCTCGTTTGTTAAATAGCTTGATGGGGTATCACCTCCAAGCAGTCCATCAACGTTGAGTCCGGGACCTGAGATATCAAATTTTCATCACTTGGAAAAATTTAAATCTACAACAAAGGCTTCGAGAATGAGAATAAAATAGAGATTTTCTTATGACTTTGTTCAAAGAAGCCAAAGAGCAGAGAGATCACTTGAAAGTATTGCTACATGACACCCAAATAGAGAGGGATCAACTAAAATAAAAATTGGTTTTGACCGAAGAAAGAGAGAATGGCCTAAAATTGATGTTATGTGCTATAATGATAATATCGTTCTTTGGAAAAGTATAACATGGATGTAGTGATATTGAATAAATAAAAATATTTTTATTTTCTATAATGTTAATATTGTTTTCATAGAATCATAATGGATCAAATAACACATCAACTTAAAATTGAGTAGCATGATAATGATAGACTATGAAAGCAGTATACGATAGATTAAATATACATTATATGATGTCAACTATATACACTACCAGCTATTACAACACAATGCGTATTCAAATTTCATGCAATAATATAGTCTGATAAAAGCAAATTTAGTGCAGAATCATAACCATTTCATAAAATAAAATAATATTTGTCATATCCTACCACCAGATCCTTCAACTTTCATATTTGTTAAATAAAAAAATTATCATTTCCTAACAACTCATCATTCAACACATTAACAATATTAGTATTAAAATATCTTTTTCCCCATTTTCCTCATCAACACAAATGTTACTGTTGATTTCATCAATGATATCCATGACCATATCTTTTTGGTTTTGTTTTCCTTTTCTTCTTTCTGTTCTCCTTCTTCTTTATCTGCTGCTTCTTTCTTTCCATCTTCAGCTTCATCTTTTTTTTTTCACCATTTGCAGCTGTTGCTTCTTTCTTACCTTTTTTTTCAGCATCTGCAACAACTGCTTCTTCCCTAGCTTCTTCTTTTTCTTCACCTACAGTAGTTTCTTCTTCCTCAGCTTCTTTTTTCCTTAGCTTTTTTTTTCTTCACCTGTTGCTTCTTTCTCAGCTTTTTCTTTGTCAACTTCTTCTTCTTCGTCCTCCGCTTTTTCTTTTTCCTTGCCTTTTTCTTTATCTGCTGCTGCTTCTTTTTTAGATTCTTCTTCTTCTTCTTCTTCTTCTTCTTCTTCTTCTGTAGCTGCTTCTTTTCTAGTTTCTTCTTGGCTCTTATCTTCTTCCATTTATTCTTCTTCATCCTTCTTTTTCCTCTTCTTCCACAACAGTGGCCAACTCATCCATTTTGCTCCTCTTTTCTCCTTCTTTATTACTCTCTAATTCCCGAAGGTCCACATGCACTGTGTCATAATATTACAAAGTGTTACTAATATTTAAGGATGGAAATTCATTAGCTACATTAATTATTAAATAAAGTTACCTCGCTCATGCTGTCGCTCATCCTTTTCCTTTTTCTTCAGTCTTTTCTCTTTGATATAGACAACAACATCCAACACCGCTTCCTCGAGCATAGCTACATGCTTATGAAGATACCCATTGATAGAGGTACCCACTATATCTTTGTAAGTTCTAGAAGAAGCATCATCACCAATGCGTACTCCAACGAGGTTACCACCTAAATCCCCATCATCATTACTATTCTCATTTGAAGTAAGGACAGTCACCCCTTGTATTTTTTTCTTTAAGCCATCAAGGATGTTATTCTTTACCTCGTCCGTATATGGATTAAACGTAACCATGTAATCTATTTTTGTCTCATGAACAATAAGGATGATGTATGGTTGCACGTTCTACAAAAAATCAATTAACAATTATATAATATTCAATACAACAGTAGTATTATTGCATAATAAAAAATAAGTTCATACCTCAGTAACTTTTCCTTTGTACTTAAATGGGTCGCCTTCAATTATCTTGTCTCTTTTTTGTAGTGTGCCATTTGAGGATGGGGGGAATAGGAAAGGGCTCATCCATTAATTTTTAAGCAAATTTTCCAACACGAGGAAAGGCCTCATAGGTCCAAATCTTTAAGCAGTACAGTAGTGAAAAAATAATTCAGAGTCTATAACAGAGTATAAATAAAACATGAATCTATGATAATCTCACTAAAAGGTTGATGGTAGATACTATGAATGCCCAGGGAAATTCGAATAGAGCATAGGATGCCTTCTGTTTCTCATCAAATACTTCTCTCTTCTTTTTTAGGTCACTTTTCTTCTTTAAATAGTCCATGGTCAGTTGAAATATCTCTTTCCCCCATGGATAACTCTCAAAGAAACTCAAAGAATCGACCATTCGAATCAATTTTATGTCGACAACCTTCGTCGAATCTTTTGCAAGCAACACGGTGTGCAAGAACCACAGTAAACAACACTTAAACTTTCGCTCCTCGTTCATATTATTCCCTCTAATCAAGTGTAACAAGTTGGCCATCGTAATGTTTTTTGTTTTTTGTCACCTTAAAGTAAAAATACTTCCTCTTGGCTAACACCTTCTTCATTTTTGATTCACTGGGGTATGATAAGCAGTTCATCCCCGTGAGCAAATAAAACTCTTTCAATCCAAATCAAGAAGGCTTGTTGTTAACGCATAACCACATCTCATGACACATCTTATTATTATTGAAGAGCCGCAACAACAAATAATAGACCAACTACCTATTTAATTTGAGATATTCTGACAGGTTTCTCAGGTATCCAAAATAGGATTGCTTGAATCTTTTCTTCAACTCCTAGTTGACAAGAACATGCTTAACTTGTCGATAAGCAGCCATTTTTTATCTTACTGATATCTTTGCTGGGAAAGATTAAACCTTATCCATTATTGTTCGAAGGTCATACTGCTCCATGAAAATGAACCTGGAACAAGATGTCATAGATAAGGGATCATTATCCCCATCAGCACTATTTCTTCCACTTCCCTCACTCTCTTCACTGTCACCACTAGCACTGTGCTTGGCAACATCTTCAGTAGAATCGACGTATTCGCTTATCTCCTTTAACTCCAAATCTGATTTGGACACTATCTCTAATTTTTTCCTTTTTTGAGATATTTTCAGCTGTCTCAGCTTTTCTTTTTCTACTGCTACCAGCAGAATCAGATGCGGTACAAACTTTGTATTTAGCAATGGTCTTTTTTAGCCATTTTCAACAGAATCTACACCTACAGAAAAAATCTGCCATTTCAGTTCATAGATCACAAGTCTACCAACAGAAATAACTCAATGCTTAAAAATACCATAACTGAGCCAAAATCCAACATACAATATCAAAACTCAACTATTGCTAAAAATCAAACTAGTGCGACAAATCAAACTAATTAGCTATTAATCTTTCAATTTTCACTATTTTAACAACCATATTTTAAAAGAATATCATACGTCTAAAAATTGATTTCAATCTAAGGAATTCTAATTTCATAGACCATGGGTCTACGGACAGAAACAGGTCACTTTTTGAATCAAATTTCCAAAATAACTCTGAAAATGATGATTAACCCACCATTCAACATTTTATTTCTATAAAAAACCAGAACTAAACCAAAACTCCTTAACAAAATTTGAAAATTCAACACCATGATCAACGAAAAAATTTGTCAAAAATGCTGAATAAAACCTCAACCATCGCTTCAAAATCAAACTGATTACCTATAAAATTTTTATATTTTAACTACTTAATCAACCAAATTCAAAAAAAAATTCCTACATTACTACGAATTGATTAGAAGTGAAACCAGTTTAAATGGATCTACAAATAATCAAAACTTGATTTTAACTAACCTTACAAAGCAACAACGAGCCCTTAGAAGCTAGAGAATAAGGAGAAATGAAATGACATTTTGGGAGCAACGTTCTTGAATAGCAGGAGTTGGGAGAGAATTGAAGAGGATAGAGAGAGGGTTTTTCTTTATATTGGAATAAGTGAAGGGTTTTAGGTGTATTATATTAAATTTGTAAAGTTTTAAAAATGATGAAATGGTCCCTTGGCCTACTTGTGGGCTCCACTTTTACAACTTTTTCCCACTTTTTTTACCCTAAACCTAAAAACTAAATCAAAAAGAAAATAAGTAGGTATATAGCTAAATATTTTGGCAAAATATAGTTTTGCTAATTTTTCCCAATACACTGGATAGGAGTCTTAGGGGCTTTTTTGTTAGTACTACTCAATCAACATTTCATAATAGTATCTATGATTCCTCCTTGTTTACTAAATATGCCATAATATTTGAAAAGAGACTTTAGATATCTTCTGTTAAGCAATTAGAGAAAGGTACAGTTGTACATTAGTGACTCAACTAGTACAACTGGCAATTAGGTTGTTAAAGATTAGCTAGTTTATTAAACTAACTTAATGATAGAATAAGAATTAGCTGGCGGCTTTGTAGCTACAAATAGAGGCTTAGAAGTAGCAGATACATATTTTTTGTAATCAGTTTTTATTCTCAATCAAAATACAAAAATTTTTTCTTACTTGCTTATTCATCTAGTTCATCCAATTTATCTGCTGTATTCACTGGATTTAACATGGTATTAGAGAAATCTGAGTGGATCTAGGGGTTTATCTCAAGGATTTAAATGATAGATTGAGATATTCTATAGGATTCATGGAGATATAGTGATTGAAAATGCATCACTAGGAAACATGAGCAACAGAGCACAAAGAGATTCTGTGATCGGCAGCTCAATAACAATCGATAATAATCATCCATTGTATCTCAGTTCTGTAGATATACCACGAGCAGTATCTGTTAGAATTCAACTAACAGGTATGAAGAATTATACATTGTGTAGTGGAGCCCATGGAAATTGCGCTACTTGGAAAGAATAAGGTTGGTTTTGTGGATGGCTCTATTTTGTGAAGCGATTATGATGGAAAGATGAATAAGATTTAGGATCTTTGTAATGCAATTGTAATATCGTGGCACACATGAACAATGAGCAATGAATTGCTGAGTGGAATTCTATATTCATCAAGTGTGTACAAGATATGGATTCAACTCAAGAAATGATTCAACAAAATAAATGGTTTGAGGCTATATCAGCTACATTAGAACATTTTCACATTAATACAAGGGTTATCGATAGTCTCAACTTAATACACAAAGCTCAAGAACCTTTGGGATGAGCAAGACTCAAATTTGCCTCCACCTAATTGCAATTGTCACAAAGCTAAGGACTACATCGAATAGATACAGTATCAATGTTTGCTGCAGTTTCAGATGTACCTAAATGTTAGTTATTCTTAAGATAGAGGCCAATTTTTAATAATACATAATTTTTCTAATGTCAATCAGGCATATGCCTTGGTAGTTCATGATGAAAGTCAAAAGTGAATTGCTGGAAACATTCATGGTGGAATGGATTCTTTGGATTTGCATACTACAAGGAATAAAGTTTTTGGTAGTATAAGTCATGAAGGGATGGAATCAGTGGCTTTGTATGGAATCGAACACTAAAAAACATTAGTTACCGAAGAGGATTTTCAATTCACTCTATTGTGATTACTGTCACATGAAGGGCCATATTTGTGAAGGCTATAATAAGTATAAAAAGCGTGACTAATTCCATGCTAAGGGTTATGTGATGGAGGACTACTTTAGATTCATTGGTTACCCAGAAAATTTCAAAGGCAAGAAAAAGATTAATGTAGCTCAAGAAGGAGGTCAAATGACTGCTCAATAACAAGGTATGTATGATCAGCAGTTGAATAAAAAAAATACAGTACACGTAGATCAACTGTATGATACTCAAATCTTTACATAGGAACACATGTTGCACTTGATAAACAAAAATACACCCGAACAAGTTCAACAAATACTAAAGGCACCGAATAAGAAAAACACAAACAACATTGGTGGGTCACACTTTGATGTCAACATGTCAGGTTATTCTAGTGCTTCTTTTTTGAAATGGAATGTAGATTTCAAAGCTAAAAATCATATGATAAGTTGTAGTACATATTTGCGTATTGAAAGAATAGTTAGTGAAATAGGAAAAGTACAATTGCCAATAGGTGCATCAGCTGTAGTGTCTCATATTGTTAATTTCCAACATAGTGAGGGGTATAGGTTAAGTGATCTGTTATGTGTATCAACCTTCAAGTTTAATATTTTATCTGTAAATAAGATGACAAAAGAATTAAACTATTGTGTATCCTTTTTCCAACATATTATGTATTTTATATCTTCTTATCTAGAAGGGTTAAGGGGATTGGTGATGTAGAATAAGGCCTATATGTGCTGAATTGTAATGTGAAACCATAAGAAAATATCAAGATTATGTCTGTCATTGGTAAAACTAGAGATTTAGAAGTTTGGCACAAAAGATTGGGTCATATTCCTATGAGTATTCTTAGGAGAATAAAGAAGTTTAATAACTGTGGTGATTTTACTTTGAATCACTGGACTATTTGTCCTCAGGCTAGGTAGACCAGAGTTCCTTCCCCCACTAGGAACATAAGAGCTAATGATATGTTTGATTTAATTCACATAGATGTTTGGGGCTGATACAAGGCTGATACTCACTCTGGCATGAGATATTTTCTCACTTTGATGGATGATAGATCTATTGGATATGGACAATCTCACTTGTTTTGAAATCTGATGTACTTGTTGTTCTAAAACAATTCCTGTTAATGATAAAGAACCCATTTGGCAAATGTGTTAAAGTGTTCAGATCTAACAATAGAGGGGAATTTTTCCATAGTAACTGACATGAATTATTTTAATTTCATGGAATTATTCATTAAATATCTTTCCCATACACTTCACAAGAAAATGGTGTTGTGGAGAGAAAACATAAATATTTTACGGAGACTGCAAGAGCCATCAAATTCCAAGGTCATTACCTACTAAGTTTTGGGGTAGCCACACACATAATCAATAGAATACCTTTGTTTGTTCTAGGAAATAAATCACCTTAGGAGGTATTATATGGGAAATAGCCTGGTTTATCTTTTTTTAGGGTGATAGGATGTCTTGCTTTTGCCACAAACCTATTGAAAGGCGATAAGTTTGCAGCAAAAGCAAATAAAGCTATTATACTTGGCTATGTATTTAACTAGAAGGGATATAAGTTATTTGATATTACCTCAAACAATATTTTTGTCAGTAGATATATGATATTTCATGAGACAATTTTTCCATTCCAATCTCAAGATGATAACTCGAAAGATAATCTGCATTTCTTTATTTCATATGGATCTACTGCATACTGTGATGACAGTCCTTGTGTAATATCAACATCTACTGATGTTTTAGGTGAGTTACGTAAGGTTGCAGAAGATATCTTATCTACAACAACGGAACATAGTAATCCTAATCTTATGGACAACAATAGAATGAAAGATGAACCTAGTGTGCAAGCAGATGTTCTTTCACAACCTATAGCCAAACCTAAAAATGGTTGTAGGACTTCTTAAGATCACCACCTTATACTATTGCTCATATTGTTGCTAGAAGATTGAATAGACCTACAAAGCCACCAATTTGTTATACAAATGATGTTCTACCAAATAAAACAAAAGCATATAGTACTTTTTTATATTCTACTGCAGATGTAGTAGACTATAAGTGTATTTCTCCCTCTTACAAAATTTTGGTTCACAAGAATGTCACAAGAGAAGGATCCTAGTTATTTCCATGAAGTTATACATGATTCTAGGTGGATCATAACTACGCAACAAGAAATTATATATATATATATATAAATATATATATATATATATATATATATATATATAAACACATACACACACAAATGCTCTGAAGGAGAATCACACATAGGAGATCACTCAGTTACCTAAAAATAAGAAGGCAATAGGATGTAAATGGGTGAATAAAATAAAGTAAGGCTAATAGTGAGGTGGATATATTCAAGGCCAGGCTAGTAAAAAAGGGGTATAATTAAAATGAAGGTTTGGACTATTAAGAAACCCTCTCCCCTATAGTGAATATGGTGACTGTAAGGGTGGTTATTTCTTTAGTAGTTGCACAAGGTTGGAATATTCACCATATGAATGTTTTTAATGATTTCCTTAAGGTGACTTGAATAAATAAGTGTATATGAAATTACCTTTAGGTTTTCCTCATCAAAGTGGGAATAAGACAGTGTATAAGCTTAAAAAGTCCTTTTATGGACTTAAACAAGCAAGAAGGCAGTGAAATATCAAGTTAACAAAAACTTTAGTGGATTCTAACTTTCAATAATGTTAATTTGATTATTGTTTGTTTATAATGCATCAAGGATCTCGCATGGTGGTGGTGCCTGCTTATGTTGATGATCTATTGATAACAGGAAATGATCAGGGATTAATCCAGGATACAAAATAGATTCTTCAAGGTAAATTCAAGATCAAGGATCTAGGTGACTTAAGATATTTTTTGGGAATACAATTTTCTAGATATCTAACTGGAATTCTTATGCATCAAAGGAAATATTGCCTTAAGTTGATCTCCTAGTTCAAAACCTATTGGAGCTCCTATTGAAATGAATTAAAAATTCACCACTGCAGAATTTGACTTACATTTCTCCTCGTACTACAAAAATGATAAACTATTAGAGGATCCTACAGCATATCAAAAACTTATAGGAAGATTACATTACTTTTAACCATAACAAGGCCAGATATTGCCTTTTGTAATACCACAATTATTCTTTAAGACTAAATCTGTCTTTTTGAATGGATATGTTTGATTTCCAAAGTGATTTATGTTTAAAACATGTTTTATTTCTCTAATATCCACTTTTTTTCATGTAGAGAATTGAATAAGCTTTCCATCGATATCAATTTTATCAAAATCTGACATCGAACAAAGGAGTTATGGCCATTTTACTAAACGGTGTCAGAACGCTAGGGTTTGACGATAGATTTGCTGGACTGTCAGGTCCATGGTGGCCCGTCAAGTGTCCCGTCAAGTCAAGGAAGTAACCTTCTTTTTGGGCTATCATGTGATGGCTTGGTTGGTGGACCATCAAAAAGTTGACTGACCGTTAAGGTGTCCGTCAGATCGAGACAAAATGTCTCATTTCTGGCCCTCAAGTGACGGACGACTTGGTGGAGCATCACTTTTCTGATGGACCGTCAGGTTAACCATCACATCGAGGTAGAACATTCCAGTTTTGGTGTTTGAGTGATGGACGACTTGGTGGACCATCAGTCCCTCTGACGGACCGTCAGGTCGACCGTCACAGTCCCCGATCAGCAAATTTTAGCATTTTTAAAAAGGGCATCTTGGTCATTTCTGCTCCTTGTGTCCTTATATATATATATCTATGTAGAGAAGAAAAGATCATTTTCTCTCAATTTCTCTCCAATTTTCTTTTAAGAATTCTCTAGAAACCTAGGGTTTCTTCTAAACCCAAAAATCAAATCATCTCTAAGAAATTCAAGAAATATCCCATAAATTTCTTCAAGTTGTTCAAGAACTAAGTCTCTCAAGTCAAAGGCAACATGGTCTTGATCTAAAAGTGAGAGAAAGAAGTTTCAAACAAGTTTCTACATCTTCAAAATCAAAATTCAAGGTATGTGGGGTTTCAACAAGAACACTCCTTTCATTCTTATTCCTAAAGGTTTAATTTCTACTACTGATTTACATAATTTTCCAAGTGGGTTTACACCCAAATTTCTTTAATTATGATTTATGAGATTTGAGTTGAATAAGTTTGATATTTATGATTATTTCACCATCATGTTTCCTAAATTGAGGGTTTATTCCATGAGCAGTATATTATCATTATGTATTGATGATTTCTAAGCAATTTAACTCAAGTGCCATGATTTTAACATTCGTAATATGAATTTATGATTTTTGAACAATTTGAGACAAGTGTTATGATTTATGCCCTTCCATGAAAAATTTAACTATTGAATGTATATTGATATGTGAACTTAAGGGTCAAGAATGAGTCTTGTGATGTTTCTATGAAGCTTTTGATATTTGAAATGACTTGATAAACAAATGTATTTGATGCCAAGAAAGATTGTGTTGAGTTGATTTGAGTCGAGTTAGGAATTCAAGATGTTTATGATTTACAAATAAAATATATTTATGTTTTGGTGTTTATGATAGACCCATGAGTTGATAGTGATTGAGGTGGATTTTCTAACGCATTATGAGCTAAGTTTGGGAGGAGTATTTAGCAGCAAGTGGGAAATATGGTATTTTCCCAAAACTACGTGCCACCATAGGATTGATGTTGATGATTGTGGGCCAAAGGCCGAGTATGAGATTGTGATATTAAGATTGAGGTTGTACTCCCTGGAAAGAGTACAACACCCTTGCCAATATGGGGTTCTCTCTTTAGGAGGGCAAAATGTTGGACTCCATGCGGCTCATATGGTGTAGTTATGTCGGTTATAAGAAATTCCCACGTCCATAATGATTTAAGTCTCTTGAGTTACCGAGTCACTCTAAGTCATGAGTCAAAGATTTTGAGTTGAGATAAATGATTTACGAGATTTATGAAGCATGTATTACTACTGATGATTTATGAGAAAAATAATTCAGATAATTCAAGCGAAGAGAATTATTATGGTTAGCATGCATGATTTTCTTAAACATTTATGATATTATTTAAATGTTGCATCCACCCCTGCATACTCAGTACATTCCCAAGTACTGACTCCCATACTCTTTTGTATTCTATATTTCCTCATGATATAAGTTCAGGTGCTCAGTCTCAGCAACGACAGTAATCCTTGAATACTTTTCTCTACACTTCTGATGTTGGTGAGTCCTCATGGTTTGAGGACCTGTGTCTCTAATTTTGTCTTGTTAATAGATGGTTGTTTACTTTCATTTCGGTATGAGTCAGTTGGGGATCTTTCCCAATGGATCCTTAATCCTATGTAGTAGAGGCTTTGTCAGACTAGTGTACCAGCATGTATAGAGATTTCAGTATTTTGTTTGTACAGGGCAGTATTATTTCATGTTTCAGTATGTTCATGACATGGATATTCCTCTTTATCTTAGCATGATTTATGCTATAATGAATTCTGAAAGTGATGACAAGTTTAGAGGGTTAGCTTGAGGCCACGTGTGGCCTTGAGCACCATGTGACATCTCAGGATAGGTTCTTGGGGCGTTACACCTTTGTAGTCTTGTTGCTAGGTTAATTTATGCATCAACATAAGAGTTCTCATATGAATATAATAATGAGAGTCGTTAAATACATCAAGCAGTCATCCAGACTAGAAATACTTATGACATACGAGGCTATAAAATAGTAGAAAGACTTTTGTAATGATTGGGCATCATGTCCAAATAGTAGAAAACCCATCATAAGTTATCTTGTGACTTATAAAAGTTATTTGATGTCATGGAAGTCAAATAAATGAAACAATATTTCAAGAAGCTCGGTAGAAGCTTAATATAGGAGATTGGCGTCAACTGTAGCGACAATTGTGTCACTGATTGGACTCTTGAAAAAAACTAGGGATTGATTCCGGAGTTACTTGTTCCTATATACAATGATAGTACATATACTATCCAAATAGAAGCTAATCCATTATTTTATGAACATACCAAGCACACACGCACACACACACACATATATATACACACTGTTATTTTATCAGAGAGAAGATACAACTTGGTTTGATTCAGCCTTCTTATTTGAATACATCAGAGCAACCTAGAAATTTACTTACTAATAGACTCATTATTCAATATGCTTATTTGCTTAGCAAGCTTGGAATGAAAAATATTGTTTATACACCTATATTGAGAGAGGATGTTAAGCAGTTAGAGAAATGCATAGTTGTACATTAGTGACTCAGCTGGTACAACTGGCAGTTAGGGGTTTAGAGATTAGCTAATTTGTTCAACTAACTTAATGATAGAATAGAAATTAGCTGGAAGCTTATAATTATAAATAGAGGCTTAGACGTAGCAGTTATGGAGTTTTTGTAATCAATTTCATTCTCAATCAGAATACAAAAATTTCTTCTCACTTTCTTACTTCTTCATCTAGTACATCTAATTTAACTGCTGCATTCACTGGATTTACCATCTTCTTTCAACCTCCTCTTTTGAATAAGTGATCAAATCTACATCAATGTTTTTGTTTTACAACAAATAAATTTGAGGGTCCATAAATTGAAATTTTTTTGAAGGATTTTCATTTGTAGGTAGCCTGTTATTCAATAACCTAAGCATAAAGAAAGATATTCTGTAATAAAATATTTTTTGTTATATTATATTAGAAGTGACTATATAGTTTGGAGTCTTTCTAAAAAATTTTAAGCTAATTTTATAGTAAAAAACACCATTCTAAATAGGAATCTATGTAGTTATATCAATGTTATATTCCATAATATTAGCATTGACAATTTGGTTAACAATATAACCAGAAAAAAAAGAGTATGAAGTTTATTAATATTCTTGGTTTCATCCATGATGAAATTAGAAACTTTAGTAGTTTAGAGTGATAAGAATCCGAAAAATACTAAGCAAGAGGCCCAAATTCAAGCCCATTATCCCACTAAGAATAAGTTTTTCATTTAGATTTTTTTAAAAAATTAAAAAACATATTTTTCATTCATTTTTGAATTCAAAAACCTTTTCCAAATATGAGTTTGTCTCAAAACCCACTTTTTAAGGATAAGCTCTTAAAATTATTTGTTTTCAAGAACATTATTCAAAAGTGAATCTTTTGTTCTAAAGTTTCACCAAACTTTAGCGCCAAAGACATTATTATTGATGTTCTGGATAAATCTAAAACCTACTCCACCTTTAAAAATAAAAAAATATGTGGGTTTTTCCAAGATATCCAGTGCATTTTTTCCTTCTTCATCACTTCAGAAAAAATTGATCATAAGTTGCTTATCGTTGTCATCCTTGTATTATGTTTGTAACCTTAGAAATGAAATTATCAAAGTAAATAGATTTTTTTCTTTCATTATGTTGAGATAGTAATGTATTTTGTTCATTGGATTGGGTTTGTTCATCTGTTTCATTATTCATCTGCTGCAATACATGATTCGAGCTAGCCTCAATATTATTTAATGATGGACTACACGACTTGGGCTTTCCTTAACACGTTGATTTAGTCCAAATCAATAGGAAATCATTATACATATTATTTTGTTTTTTATATAATTTATTTCTTTTGTACACCCTAGGTAAATCTTTTGTATATCCTTATTATGTAGTATTTCCTACCTTATTTAGAAGTATATCTACTTAATTATTTTATACCTTATTTAGGAGTCCCTACGTTGGTTCTTTACTTGTATATATAGGTCATTGTAAAAAGATATTATTCATTCAAGAAAAAAGAGAAGAAAATTTTTCATAATTCTTTTTATCTTTCTTTGCCATAATTTTCTTTCAATTTTCACATGGTATCAGAGCAAGGTTGATTCCAATCACCTTGTATAAATTTTCACCTTCGTTTCTTGATTACAATCAATTTGTATTTAATTTTTTAAACTTGACCTATGCTGCTTAACTCTCTAATAAAATAGTAGAGACCACACTGGTCGATGGAGTTGTTCTAACTATTTAATCTTCTACAATTAAGATAGTTGATCAAAGGCACCCTTATTATCTCTGCCCCTCAAATTATCCAGGGATGAATATCGTTTCCACTACTTTTGATGGAAAAGTTTATAATGGTTGGAGAAGGTCAATAATAATATCTCTTTCAACCAAGAACAAATTGGTATTTGCTGCTAGATCATTGGTTCCTCCTTACAAAAATTCTAATAAATACAGTGCCTAAAATAGGTATAACTACATGGTGCTATCATGGATACTCAACTCCCTCTCAAAGGAAATTGTAGAAAGTATGCTATATTCTAGAAGTGCAAAGGATTGGTGGAAGGACCTAAGGTTTGGTCAGACAAATGGAGCCAAGTTATTTCAACTTAAGAAATAGTTAAGTGAAACCACGCAGATAAACACAAATGTGTCAACTTATTTAACTAAACTAAAAGTTTATGGGATGAATTGGATGCCTTGAATACGTTTTCTGTTTGCCTATGTATTTGTGAGTGTGGTGCTAAGAAAAAGGGACAAAAGGTACAACGAGATAAAAGATTGTTGAAATTCTTAATAGGATTAAATGAGGCTTTCATAGGTGTGAGAAGGAATATATTGTTGTTTTCTCCTTTGCCTTCTGTTGGGCAGGCTTATTTGCTCATAATTCAGGATGAAAAACAAAGGAAAATTCATGTTCCAATGTCTACCCTGGTGATTCATCATCTTTTCTTGCCTCTAACCAATTCGGAGGAATAAAATTTAATGATTATAAGACACAAAATCTAATTTTAAGAAAAATAATTTAATTTGTATTTACTGTAAGAAAACCAGTCATACAGTGGACAAATACTACAGAATCCATGAGTTTCTTGTTAATTTTAAGTGCGCAAAGTAGAGAAAATATCAAGGAACTTCTCAAGTCAACAACAGCTTCGACATTGCTAAGGAATAGGTAAATAGTAACGGTTTAAACATAAGGTCCTTGACCCAGGAAAATTTGGGACAATTGTTGGAGCTTCTTTAACAACTCTAGATAGAAAAATAAGATGAAAATACTCCTAAAGTTTCTGCCATCATGAGTTTTGTAGGTAAAGCTAAGTTTTTTAATTCTCATGCATGCCTAGTTAACATTGATAGTAATTCTTGAATATTAGATAGTGGAGCTACTCAGCATATAACTCACAATAAAGCTGTTATGGTGAGTATCCCGAATTCATACAAGGTCAAAGTAACTCATTCAGGAGAAGTCTATGCATTATTAAATCTTGTGTTACACAATGTTTTATATATACCCTCTTTCAAGTTCAATCTCTTCTCTATATTGAAATTGAGTAAGCAACTTAATAATTGTATGTTATTTACTCCTACATCTTGTTTTATGTGTTGGATCCCTTCTCTGAGGATCCCACTGGAAATTGGTTGAGATAAAAAGAGGGCTCTACATACTCAAATCAAGTCAGTCAGATCTTCTTTCATATGCCTAAGTCAAGAAAATTGCAAGTCCTAGTTTGGGTTTCAATTCAGTTTCTAGTAATAGAATTTTTAATTTTAATTCTTTCTCTTCTACTTCATGTTTAGCTTTTTTTGATTCCAAAATAGAAGAGAAATTATGGATTTATATATTGAGGCATATTCCTTTGAGTAATATGAGAAATGTTCCCTTTCATTCTATCTCTTCTTGTTAGAATTTTAATACTCCTTGTGTAATTTGTCCTATGGAAATACAAGTCAAACTACCCTTTTTACTAGTAACATCTCAACAAAAGGTATTTTTGAGTTAATATTTATTGATTCTTGGGGACCATAGAAAGAACCAACACATAATGGGTATAAATTCTTTCTTAACATTGTGGATGATTTTAGTAGAGGAACATGGACCTTTTTGTTGAGTAACAAATCAAATGCTTTCATAATACTCTAATCTTTCTTAACTATGATCGAAAGACAATTTCAAACCAAAGTGAAAATAGTAAGATCTGACAATGCTCTTAAGTTAGGAAGTGGCACAACACAGTCAGAATATTTTGTTTCTAAAGGGTTTCAACATCAAACTTCATGCGTATCTACTCCACAAAAAATTGGTGTGGTCGAAAGAAAATATAGATATTTTCCAAAAATATCTAGGGCTCTTTTGTACTAGTCATATATGCCCATTCAATATTGGGGTGAATGTCTTTTTACTGCAACTTATCTAATCAATAGATATTCTTAAAATATTTTTGAAAATAAAACACCATTTGAAGTCCTTTTCAAGACCACACCTAATTATTCTAATTTCAAATGTATTGGATGATTATGTTTTGTCTTCACTCTATCCTCTCAAAGGTCTAAGTTGGCACCAAGGTCCACTGCATATGTTTTTTTAGGATATCCACATGGAAAGAAAGGTTACAAAGCTTTAGTTCATAATACTTAGAAAATCATCATTTCTAGAGATGTTGTATTTCATGAATGTCTTTTACTTTGCTTGTTTTAAATCTAATAATTCTTACTTTCCAATTAATTTATCAATCCCTACTACTGATTCTGATGATAATGTTAACATTAATCAAAGCATCCCATTTCTCTTGTGTATCACTTCTACTTTGCATTCTGCATCCATTATTGTAGAGCAGGTACAACCTTCTATTCCTCTTATTGTCATGAACCAGCACAACATCATGTTCCTTCTGTTGTCATAGGCCAGGTAAAATCTCTCGCTCCTCACACAAATAATATTTCCTCACTTAGGAGATCAACTCGGGAACAAAAAAATTTTAGCCATCTAGAAGAATATATTTGCAACTCTGTGCACCTGGCTAATATTAGCTCTTCTTATTTCTTATCTCCTATATCTCCATTCTCTCTTTCTATCATAAATCTATCTTTCAATAATCAACATATTTTTAATTCCTTGTCTAATATTCAATAACCTATCAATTATAATCAAACAGTGTTGCATAAGAGTTGGAAAAAAGCCATGGACAAAGAACTTCAGGTTCTTGAGCAGAACATAATTTGGAACGTTGTCCAATTATACTCTGGAAAAAAGTCTTTAAGCAGAACATAATTTGGAACGTTGTCCAATTATACTCTGGAAAAAAGTCTTTACCTTTCAAGTGGATTTTCAATGTCAAACAACATAGTGGTCGTAGCATCAAAAGGTTAAAACCTAGATTAGTGATCAGGGGAGACATGCAAAGAGAAGGCACTAATTTTAATGAGATTTTTTATCTGGTTTTAAGAATAACTACTATTCGATGTCTTCTTGCTACAGTTATCAAAATAGGTTGGGAGATCTTTTAATTGTATGTGAATAATGTATTTTTACATAGAGATCTTCATGAAGAAGTCTACATAAAGTTCCCTGATGGGATAGTTCCACTATCACCATCTCATGTTTACAATCTTAAAAAGTCTATGTAAGGACGTCATCAAGCCTCTAGGCAATGGTACTCAAGGCTCACAACTGCTCTTAATTTTAAAGGATTCATTCATTCTCTTAATGATTATTCTCTATTTGTAAGAAATTTGAGTCATCTATTTAATAGTAGCAGTATATGTCGATGACATTGTTTTGATAGGTAATGATAATATAGACCTGCACACATTGAAAATATTTCTACACAAGGAGTTTAGAATCAAAGATTTGGGAGATTTATAGTTCTTCTTAGGCTTGGAGGTGTTGACGGAACCTTAACGAATCATACTTTTATGTAACACCCCTAATCTCTACCCCGTACGCTACACGGTGCTCATAATCCTGAGGGATCACAAGCTAACCCATGACTGATCCCTACTGCAATAACTAAACAATAATACTAAATAATATGCAAAATTAGGAGAAATACCGAGTCTGATTACTGAAACTAATTAACTGATATCTGGGAATACTAATACTAAATTACTGATTACTGGATAACTGTATCTGTCAGTCCTAATTCTGTAGAACTATACTGAGTTTTGTACTGAGCCGAGTGACTATATCTGATAGTCCTGAATTTATAGAAACACTTGCATGACATGAACTGAAATACATGTTTAAATGACATACTTTCACTATTCAACTCACATACTCAATTCATCAAAACCTATAGGCATAAATTATGTACATAATACTAATTAACATGTTACCATACCATTCCAAATACCAAATTCACAATTTGAAAGCCTTGGCATGATTTCAAATGATAACACATATAGATCAATTAACCCCAACATAAAACTTATCATAAAACATAGATTTGAAACCCAATTAATCATTTTAAACATGGATATTGTCAAACCCAACATAGAAATCATGAAATCAATCATACTAGAAGTTTAAAAAGGTTTCTTAGACACCAAGGGTAGAAGAGAACCTTGGATGAATACTTTACACACCTTAGTTAAGGAATTTCTGAAAGTTGATGGTGGAATCTTGAGTTCTTGATTTGAAATTTAATCTTCTAGGTTTTTTTCTTGAGCAATTTTGAGAAAGAATGAGTATATTTGCTCCTTCAGGTGATTAATTTTATTTTTTGGGGGATAAAGGTTGAGACAAAAAGACCTAAATAACCCCAAGGAAGCGTTCTTTTATTGACTAAAAACTGTACCATCGCCACACAAACGACCATGCCACATCGTTGACATTGACACAATAGCCAACGTATCGCGTCGAGTCTGCGTCAACTCTCCAGAAATTGACACTGGGAGCTGGGGAAAACATTTATCAATGAGATAATCGACACGGCGTGCCAAGATCCTGTTGATCCTTTATTTTAGGATTCGAAAGGAGCTTTAAACAAAGTCCGAAAATTCCAAAACTTGACCAAAAACACGTACGAACATTCTTGATCATGAGTCAACCTAAATATCCACCTATAATGGATGTAAAGGCCATGAAATAAGATCGCCAACTTTTGAAGGCTAGAATGACACTAAGTCTGAATACTTAACTAGAATATTCTAAGTTTGAGACCCCTTAACAAGCTTAAAGGACTAAATTAAGCTAAGGATTTTGTGGGGTCTTACATTATCTCCCCCTTGGGAACATTCATCCTTGAATGAGACTGCTCAGACTGAGAATACTGAGAGACTAAACTTATACAATGGGCATGCCCAACTGAAACATGGTTTCATGACTAAGATTACTGATACACAGAATTATCATACTGAACATGCATATCTGATGCATGAGTACATAACTGAAAATGATTCAGGAATGCATGACTAGGATTACTGATAAGATGAGTCTATATACTGAACATGCATATCTGATGCATGGATACATGATTGAACTGGCTCATAGACATATAACTGAATATGCAATGGTAACTAATGCCAAGTTTGTAGCTGAAATCTGAACATAGAACTGAATAAGCTTAAGGAAAACTATTACCTTGGACCGAGTTTGAGTTTGCAGAGAAGAGGTGAGATACTTATTTTGCACATCTACTTCTGCTTCCCAAGTATCTCCCTCACCGGACTGATTCCGCCAAAGAACTTTGACTAGAGGGACTTCTTTATTCCTCAGTCTGCGAATCTGATAGTCAAAGATTTCAACTAGAATATCTTCATAATAAAGACTATTCTAAATATCTATGTCCTCTACATGGACCATGGTTATTGGGTCACTGATGCATTTCTTTAGAAAGAAGACATGGAATACTGGATGCACTGAAGATAGATCTGAACGCAACTCAAGCTCGTAAGCTACCTTTCTGAAATGGCTGAGAATTCGGTAAGGGATGACATATCAGGGAATGAGCTTCCCCTTTTTGCCAAACCGTTTCACTTCTTTCGTAAGAGAGATTTTTAGATACACAAAATCTCCAATCTCAAACTCAAGATCTTTTCTGCGCACGTCTGCATATGATTTCTGCCGGCTCTGAGCTAACTTAAGCCTTTCCCTGATAAACTGGAATTTTTCTAAGGTATCAAATACCAAGTCAGGCCCTATCACTGTGGACTCTTCTACTCCAAACCAACCAATGGGAGATCTCCAACTTCTTCCATAAAGCATCTCAAATGGAGCCATCTGAATACTGGAGTGATACCTGTTGTTGTATGCAAACTCAATCAAAGGCAAGTGGTCATCCTAACTACCTTTAAAGTCTATCGTACAAGCTATCAACATATCTTCTAAAGTCTGAATGGTCTTTCCTGCTTGACCATTCGTCTAAGGATGAAAGGCTGTATTGAGATGAACTCGGGTACTAAGACCCTTTTGGAATGCCTTCTAGAAATAAGAGGTAAACTAGGTACCTCTGTCTGAGATAATTGACAATAAAACACCGTGCAATATGAACAACTTCCTAATATAGAGTTTAGCAAAATCCTCGACTGAATAAGAGGTATAGACTGGAAGGAAATAAGCTGATTTAATCATTCTATCTACTATGACCCTAACTGAATCATGTTTATGATGAGTACGAGGCAAACCTATAACAAATTCCATGTTCACTTTATTCCATTTCCAGGTAGGAACACTAAACTTCTGCATGAACCCACTAGGCTTTTGATGCTTAATCTTAACCTGCTAAAATGTTGAGCACTTAGCCACAAACTTTGCAATATCTTTTTTCATCCTACTCTACCAATAGATCTCCTGCAGATCGAGGTATATCTTAGTGGCCCATAGATGAATCGATTAGCGCGCACCATGTGTTTTTTTAAGAATTCACTACCTCAAGTCATCTATGCTTGGAACACATAGTTGACCCTAGTAACGCAGCACACCATCTCCCCCTTGGGAGAAAAACTCTACTTTCTGATCTCTGACTAATTCCTTCAACCTGACTAGACTGGGATTCCTATCCTATTTTTCCTTCACCTCAAACACTAGGGATGATTCTAAACTACTCTATACCCATACACTACCTTCTACTGAATCGACTAAGAAAATACCTAGTCAGGCTAGCTGATGGACTTCCTGAGACAACTTTTTCTTACTGTTCTGCCCATGAGCAATACTACCTATAGACATTCTACTGAGAGCATTAGACAATATGTTGGCCTTTTCTAAATGATAAAGAACACTCATATCATAGTCTTTTACCAACTTCAACCACCTTCTCTGATGGAGGTTGAGGTCTTTCTGGGAGAATACATACTACAGGCTCTTATGATCAGTGAACACATCAACCTACACACCATACAAATAGTGCCTTCAAATTTTTAAGGCAAAAACTACTATTGCTAACTCAAGATCATGAGTAGGATAGTTCTTTTCATAGGGCTTGAGCTTTCTAGAGGCATAGGATATGACCTTCCTCTCTACATTAAAACACAACCCAATCCAACTCTAGAAGTTTCACAATACACAACAAAGTCGTCGGAACCATCTGGTAGGGTCAAAACTGGAGTTGTGGTAATTCAAGTTTTCAATTCCTGAAAACTCTTCTCATAAGAATCTGACATTTAAAATTTGATCTTCTTTTGAGTCAATATGGACATAAGGGATGTAATAGATGAAAATCCCTCAACAAACTATCTATAATAGCCAGCCAAACCGAAGAAACTCCTGATATCTGACGGAGAGATGGGCTTGGGCTAGTTTTTCACTACCTCGGTCTTTTAGGGATCAATTGTAATGCGATCACCAAAAATGATATAGCCAAGGAATTCTACTAACCATAGCCAAAATTTGTAATTACTAAATTTAGCGAATAGCTGATGGTTTCTGAGAGTCTAGAGTACTATTCTGAGATGGTATGCATGATCATGTTCACTCTGGGAGTAAACAAGAATGTCATGTATGAAGACTATGATGAACATGTCTAAGTACTGCTTAAACATGCGGTTCATCAAGTTTATGAAAGCTATTGGGGCATTGGTAAGACCAAAGGAGATAACTAAGAATTCAAAGTGACCATACCGAGTTCTAAAAGCTATTTTTTAGATGTCACATTCCCTGTCTCTGAACTGATGATAGCCTGATGTGAGGTCTATCTTGGAGAAATAACTGGCACCCTAAAGTTGGTCAAACAAGTCATCGATTCTAGGAAGTGAATACTTGTTCTTGATTATAACTTTGTTTAATTGATGGTAGTTGATATACATTTTGATCAAATCGTCTTTCTTACGCATGAATAACACTAGCGCACCCCATGGGGACATGCTAGGTCTGATGAATCTCTTATCTAGTAGATCCTTTAATTGCTCTTTCAATTCTCTAAGTTCTACTGGAGCCATTTTGTATGGCGAAATAGAGATGGGATGAGTATCTGGGAGAAGATTGATTCCAAAATCAATTTCCCTTTCAGGAAGAACTTCAAGAAGATCTTTGGAAAATACATCTGGGAATTCATATACTACTTATACTATTCAAGTATATGGGTTTCTGAACTAGAGTCATAGACTCGAACGAGATGGTAGACACATCCCTTAGATATCATTTTTCTAGCTGAAGTTAAGAAACAAGCTAACCTTTAAGTGCCAAAGTACTACTCCTCCACTCTAGGATGGATTCATTTCAAAACTAAAAGTGGATAATTCTATTTCTGTAGTCGGAAGAGGCATAGAAGGAATAAAGTCAATCTATGCCCAGAATGACATCAAAATCAGTCTTCTCTAATTCGACTAAGTCTGCTGACGTGACTTTCTGAGATATCATAACTGGACAATTCCTGTATACCTACCTAGCTATGATGGATTTACCCACTAGGGTAGAGAACGATAAAGGATCTACTAGAATTTTAAGACTGACTCCTAACTCAACCGCTATATAGGGAGTAACTAGGGACAAAGATGCTCCTGGATCTTGGAAAGAGTAAACATGCAATTGATAAACTTGTAACGTACCAGTGACCATATCAGAAGAACTTTCCTGATCTTGTCTGGACTGAAGAGCACTATTTGGGCATTTCCTACTGGTGGCACTAGAAGAGGCACACTACTAATTTGAGCGACCAGACTGAGCTGGGGGATGGGTATACTGACACTGTGAACCCACCTAAGGATATTGTCTAACTCTGTAGATTGGCTTACCACATCCGAAACACACATCGTGTCCAGCTCTGTAGATACCCTGGTGGTTTCTGCCACACTTCTAACAAAGGGGATTAGTTCGGGCACTGCTAACACTGCTGTAATACCTGTGCTTTTTCTTAGATTAAAAATCATCTCAAGGATGTTAGAACTTGCTTTGAAATAATAATTCATTCTTATACATGTAATATTTCCAAAATTTTCACTTCCTATCACGTGGTAAATTGAATAGTCTTTCCATCGATATATAATTTGCCCAAATCTGACTCTCGGACGAAGAGTTAGAGCCCTTTTAGTGAGACAGTGTTTGACCTGAGCCTTCAACGTGTCGCGGAGATAGATTAAATGATAGTTTTCAATTTCCATTATTTATCCATGATACTGGTGTGTCATGCCAAAATTTTAGGTCGTAGACGAGGTGGCAATGTGATTGCTCCGTATCGCGCCACCGTGCAGTTTCCCATTTGTCAATTTCCAGTGACACGGTGCGATAACGCCGCATTGCGCCAAGGGTCCAACTCGGGAAATTTTATTAAAAATTTAATGACGTGTCCAGGGTTAAAAGGGTCAAATTCCTACCCCTATATAATCCTTTTAACATGTGATTTAGCTACTTTCACCCAAAATATATTAGTTTCTCTCAAGTTTATCTCAAGAACAAACTAGGGTTTCTGTTGTGGATTCAAATTTAGGAAGGTTTCAGCATCAATCTTCATTATCTAAGGTATGCATAGTGTTCATTCATGGACTCCTTTCGTCCATGAAGTCCAAGAATTCTTTTTAACTACAAGTTATGGGTTTTATTTATGTTTTCATGCTTTGTATGTTCTCTTTCATGTTGATAAATAAGAAATTGATTTATATTCCATGATTTGATGATAAATTCCATGTGGCTTGACTAGTATTGATAAATATTTACAAAATCTCATGACTAAAACCTTGTATGATGGAATTGGAATTGAAGCATGATGTTTAATTGTTGTATAATGTGCTTTGCATGTACTATGCCTACAATATATTTGATTAAATGCCTAGATGAAGAAATATTGTCTAACTAGCATGATATCATGAAATCCCCATGTATGTACAAGTTTATGCCTATTACATGTTTGATGAAAGGCTCCTATGAATGTAGTATGTATTATGATGTTAGTCAAGTCTTCAAGTAAATCATGCTATGTCAGTTTCTTTCTATCGAGTCCTGGGGGTACTTGTACCCAAAATATTAGTTGTATGCCTAGAGCCATGTCATGTTTTCATGATACTCTCAGTCAAGCTATGAAATCTTAGACTTCGGATAGTCTTATGACTCAGGAAATATCTCCATGATCTCATTACTCAGTCAGTTATTAGATATCAATAGTATTCTGTCAGCCATGAAAATTCAGTAACTCATTCCATGCTCAGTTCAGTTCAGTAAATCATGTTTAGTGTCTATTCAGATGGGAATAGGAATTAGCACTGAGTGAACCCAAGGATTGGAACTCACCTGTTAGATTCTGAGAAACAATCCTTGCGTTCTAGAACTATGTATCCAACATAGGTTGAGACATCATAGCCTGCTATATGAGGATAGATGAGGTGGCTTAACCTGTTATGTGAGGGTTCCCACCGTTCTCACTATAGTTACCTATTATATAAGGGTTACTTACATGTTGTCCTTACCAGTGGCACGGTATTGGCACCCTTCCAATCAGGGCATAAATTGGACCCTAGCTTAACTATCATAGCACCTTTTGGGTTTGTCGATTACATACTACTTCCTACAGTTTTATGTTGCAGAATCAGGACTAATGAATATAGTCAATCAGTCTCAGTAATAGAAATTAGATAGTTCTTTAGATTTTAGAACTGTTAGACATAGTCAAGTTAGTTACAGTATGGAACTCAGATAGTTCCATCAGATTTAGGACTATTAGCTATAGTCACCCATGTTATTAGTTATACTCAGATACAGTCATTCATATTATCAGTCATGTCAAGTTATCAGTATTTAGATTCAGTAATCATGATATCATGTTCTTAGTTACAGTTACATAATTATGTATACATTCTCACATTTATGTTATACAGTCAGCTAGCATTAGCATTTATGTGAACCCTTGCATTTAGCCTACCTCACATGTATACTCGGTATATATGTATTGTCGCATTCGCGTTATGGTGCTTTATTTTTATTTTACACCATAGTTTCAGATACACAAGTTCTAGATCAGTAGTAGATTCCAGTTTCAGCAGTCAGAGTAGAAGCGAGTCCTCATCCTTTGAGGACATAATGATTTTATATTATCTCATTGATTAGCTTATTAGTTGGAGTTAGTTGAGGACTTGTCCCATCAACTCCTTATTCAGATTCTTTAGACAGAAGAGACTTTCAGACTAGATACATACTAAATACAGACTTTAGTTTTGTTTTGGGTATTCTATTACCCCACACAGATGTTACGTTATTCAGTTATATTCAATATTGAAACTTATGGCCTTTCAGTGCATGTTTCCATATCATTAAGTTATCTTATGTAGTATACAGGTACAGATATTAGTCATGGGTTAGCATGTGGTCCCTTCGGATCATGAGCACCATGTAGCATTCTGGTTGAGCAAATTAGGTCATTACAAACTTAGTATCAAAGCCTAAGGTTCAATAGAGTCCTAGGAAGTCTGAAAGCCGCATCTAGTAGAGTCTTGTGCATGGGTGTGTTGCGCGCTACATTTATGTGCAAGAGGCTATAAGATGTTTAAGAACATTTTCCCTTCTTTCAATATTCAGTTCGTGCCAGTGAGCATAATTATAAGTCAGTCTCTCAGTCTAATCCGCTTCTTCTCATTATTTTAGAACATGCCTCTTAAGAGGAGAAATCAGTCAGCCCCTCAGCTCAAAGAACCTTTGGTCTATCATGTTTGTCATGCGGAGTTCAGGACCATATTTACCAGTTTTGCTCAATCAGTCACTGCTCATAATAAATAGCCAACTCAGTCGCAGCTAGAATTTGGGACTTCACCCAAATTAATCCTTCAACCTTTCTCGAGTCTAAGGTAGATGAAGACCCTCAGAAATTCTTAGATCAAGTTCAAAAAGTGACAGACGCCATGGGGTGACTACTGTTTAGAATGTTGATAGTTTTATACCAGTTGCAGGATATGGCTCATGCTTGGCTCAAATAGTGAAAGTCTTAAAGATCAGATGATACAGGTCCTATAGAGTGGGAGGAGTTTGTCACTGCTTTCTTAGACAGATCTTTCCCCAAAATCTTAGAGAAGCCAAGGTGCTAGATTTCATTAAACTCAGGCAGGGCAATATGACAGTGAAAGAGTATTCTTTTAAGTTTACTCAATTAACCAGGTATGCCCCTTATGTAGTTGCAGACAGTAGATCCAAGATGAGTAAGTTCGCTTTAGGGGTGAATGACAGCATGGTTAATGAGTGCAGATCTACCATGCTAAATAGTGACATCATCTTAGCTAGACTTATGACCCATGCTCAGCAGATAGAAGAATAGAAAATTAAGCAGAGAGAAAAGCAGAATAAGAAAGCTAGGACAGGTAGGTTCAATTTTAGTCAGCCTAAGTTAGAAGGAGGAAACTATTCCCAGTTTCATCCTAAGTTATCAGTTCTAGCTCTCTCTACAGCCAGTGCTCTAGTTCTTAAGTTCAAAGAGGGTAACAAAGATAGAGCGCAAGGCTTTAATACCCAGGGTAGTATTAGTAGTGTCCGCACCTATCCTCTTTGCCAGACTTATGATAAGCACCATCAGGGTATGTATAGAGTAGATAGTGGCATTTTTTTTTGTTATGGCAGGCTAGGCCATAGGGTCAGAGACTGTCCTCAGCCAGGTCCTCAGGGTTAATAGAATCGCTCTTCAGCTCAGTCTGGTCACCCAAATTAGCAGGGTGCCACTTACAGTGCTACTAGAGGGCAACACTCAAATCATTTCTATGATCTTCAGACTCGACAAGATTAGAAAAATTCTCCTGATGTAGTTACTAGTACGTTACAGATATTTCATGTGCATGTTTATGCTTTGCTAGATCCATAAGCTTCCTTCTCTTTCGTTAGTCCTTATATAGAAGTTGATTTTAGAATCAGTCCTAAAATTCTAGTAGAGCCCTTTTCAGTGTCTACCCCAGTGGGTAAAACCATCATAGCTCAGTGGGTATATAGGAACTACTCGATTATGATATTTTAGAAAGTCACTTCAGAAGACTTAGTCGAATTAGAGATGACTGATTTTGATGTTATTCTCAGCATGAATTGGCTTCATTCCTGCTATGCCACAGTCAACTGTAGAAATAGAATAGTTCAGTTTTAGTTCTTGAATAAACCCATCCTAGATTAGAAGGGTAGTGTATCTTCTTTTAGAGGTCAACTTATTTCCTAGCTTCGAGCAAGGATATTGATATCTAAGGGATTATTTATCATCTAGTTCATATTAGAGATTCCAGTTCTGAGGCTCCCATTCTCAAATCAGTCCTAGTAGTGAATGAGTATTTAGATGTCTTCCCCGATGATCTTTCAGGAATTTCTCTCAAAAGGGAAATAGACTTCGGTATTGATCTTCTTCCAAAAACTCAGCCTATCTCTATTCCGCCATATAGAATGGAACCAGTAGAACTTAGAGAAATGAAAGATCAGTTGAAGGATCTCTTAGATAAGAAATTCATCAGACCCAGTATTTCCCCATAGGGTGCACCAGTCTTATTCATGCGCAAGAAATATTGTTCACTCAGAATGTGTAAACTCACGGTCAAGAACAAGTATCCTCTTCCCAGAATTGATGACTTGTTTGACCAGCTTCAGGGTGCCAATTATTTCTCTAAGATAGATCTCAGATCCGGTTATCATCAGCTCAGAGTTAGAGAATATGACATCTCGAACATAGCTTTCCATACGCGGTATGGTCACTTCAATTATGTCATTTAGTCTTACCAATGCCCCATCCGCTTTCATAGACTTGATGAACCGTGTGTTCAAGTAGTACTTGGACATGTTCGTCATAGGCTTCATAGATAATATTCTGGTCTATTCCCGCACTGAGCGCGATCATGCATACCACTCAGAATAGTACTCTAGACTCTAAGAGATCATCAGTTATTCCCCAAATTTAGTAAGTGTGAATTTTGGCTAAGGTCAGTAGCATTCCTTGGTTATATTATTTCTGGTGATGGCTGTAGAGTAAATCCTCAAAAGACCAAAGCAGTAAGAAACTAGCCCTCCCTATTTCTCCATCAGATATCTGGAGTTTCTTGGGTTTGGATAGGCTATTACAGATGGTTTGTTAAGGGATTTTCTTCTATTGCATCTCCTATGTCTAGATTGACTTAGAAGAAGGTCAAGTTCCAGTGGTTAGATCCTTGTGTGAAGAGTTTTTAGGAATTGAAGACTCGACTCACCTCAGCTCCAGTCTGAGCTCTTCCGAATGGTTCAAATGATTTTGTAGTTTATTTTGATGTATCTAGAGTAGGTTTGGGTTGTGTCCTCATGTAGCATGGTAAGGTTATAGCCTACACCTCCAGAAAACTTAAACCCCATGAGAGGTTATCTTACTCAGGATTTTGAGTTAGCAGCCATTGTCTTTGCCTTAAAGATTTGGAGGCATTATCTCTACGGAGTTCATGTAGATGTCTTCACAGATCATAAGAGCCTTTAGTATGTCTTTTCTCAAAAAAATATCAATCCTTATCAGAGAAGGTAGTTATAGCTCTTAAAAGATTATGACATAAGTGTCCTCTATCATCTGAGAAAGGCCAACGTAGTGGCCAACGCTCTTAGTAGACTATCCATGGGTAGTATTTCTCATGTTGATGATAGTAAGAAGAAGTTAGTCCAGGAAGTCCACCATCTTGCTAGACTAGGCATTCGCTTAGTTGACTTTTTAGAGGGCGGTGTATGTGTTCATAGTAGCTCAGAATCATCTCTAGTTTTTGAGGTGAAAGAAAAGCAAGATAAGGATCCTAGCCTTGTCAAGCTAAAAAAGTCAGTTCAGAATCAGAAAATAAAGGTTTTCTCCTAAGGGGGAGATGACGTCCTCCATTTTCAGGGTCATCTATGTGTTCCAGGTGTAGATGACATAAGGCAGTGAATTCTCATAGAAGTGCATGATGCCCATTACTTTATTCATCCAAGGGCCACTAAGATGTACCGCGACTCGCAGGAAATCTATTGGTGGAGTGGGATAAAAAGAGATGTCGCAGAGTTTGTGGCTAAGTGCTCTATATGTCATCAAGTTAAGATAAAGCATCAGAAGCCTAGTGGTCCTATGCAGGAGTTCACTATTACTACTTGGAAGTGGGAAGTTGAGAACATGGACTTCGTGATGGGTTTGCCTCTAACTCGTTGCCAGCATGATTCAGTTTGGGTCATTATAGACAGAATGACCAAATCAGCTCTTTTCCTTCTGGTTCATACCTCTTATCAGCTGAGGATAATGCCAAGCTCTATATTAATGAGCTAGTCAGATTGCTCGGTGTTCCATTGACTATTATCTCAGACCGAGGTACATACTTCACCTCTCATTTTTGGAAAGCATTCCAAAAGGGTCTTGGTACCCAAGTTCATCTCAGTACAACCTTTCATCCTCAAACAGATGGTCAAGCAGAAAGGAACATTCAGACTTTGGAAGATATGCTAAGGACGTGTGCAATTGATTTCAAGGAAAGTTGGGATGACCACTTGCCTTTGAATGAATTTGCATACAATAATAGCTATCATTCCAGTATTCAGATGGCTCCATTCGAAGCTCTCTTTGGTAGGAGATGTAAATCTCTAAATGGTTAGTTTGAAGTTAGTGAGGCCTTAGTCATAGGTCCTGACTTAGTATTCGATGCCTTAGAGAAAGTTCAGTTAATTAGAGAAAGACTCTGGGCTGCTCAGAGCCGATAGAAGTCTTATGCAGATATTTGTAGAAAGGATCTCGAGTTTGAGATTGCTGAATATGTCTACCTCAAGATTTCTCCTATGAGGGGAGTGAAGAGATTCAGCAAGAAGGGAAAGCTCAGTCCCTAATATGTCGGTCCCTTCAAGATTCTCAGTCGATTTGGCAAGGTAGCTTATGATCTCAAATTGCCTTGATATCTAGCCTCAGTTCGTCGAGTCCTTTATGTATCTTTTCTCAAGAAGTGTATAGGTAACCCATTAGTCGTAGTCCCTATTCAGAGCATAGATGTTCAGAATAGCCTCTCTTATAAAGAGATTCCAGTTGAAATCTTAGACTATCAGACTCGTAGATTGAGGAACAAAGAAGTCCCTCTAGTTAAAGTTCTTTCGCAAAATTAGTCCACCGAGGGAGCTACTTGGGAAGAAGAAGTAGATATGTGTACCAAGTACCCTCACTTTTTCCCCGCCAATTCAGATCAATCTCAAGGTAATAGTTCTCTTTAAGCTTACTCAGTTTCATGATTAGTGTACATCACTAACTTAGTATTCAGTCTCATGTTCATGTTCCCATGATAATCTTGGTATCAAGTACCACCACATATTTAGTCATGCATTCATGTATCAGATCAGTTATATAGTTATGCATCATACATGCATACTCATTGTGAGAAAACTTAGTTCTTCAGAACTTTCAGTTATTCTTTATGAATCAGTTACACATGCATCAGATATGCATGTTCAGTATGTTATGTTCAGCTTGTCAGTCACTTCCTTCATGAGATTATGTTCCATTTATTCATGTTCAACTCATTTTTCCCCTCTCATTCAGTATCATTCGAGGACGAATGTTCTCAAGGGGGAGATATTGTAATACCCGTGCTTTTTCTTAGCTTGAAAATCATCTCAAAGATGTTAGAACTTGTTTTCAAATAAGAATTAATTATTATACACGTGTAATTTCCACAATTTTCACTACCTATCACGTGGAAAATTAAATAAGCTTTCAATCGATATATAATTCGCCCGAATCCGATACCCGGGCGAAGAGTTAGAGCTTTTTTAGTGAGACAGTGTTTGACCTGAGCCTTCAGTGCGCCACGGAGATAACTCTAATGGAAATGGTCAATTTCTAGTGTTTCTCCATGATACTAGCACGTCGCACCAAACTTCTAGGTCATAGAAAAGGTGGCAACGTGATAGCTCCACATCGCACCACCGTGTAGTTTCCCATTTGTCAATTTCAAGTGACACGGCGCGATAATGCCGCGCCGCGCCAAGGGCCCAACTCGGGAAATTTTACCAAAAATTTAATGGTGTGTCCAGGGTTAAAAGGTTCCACTTTGTACCCCTATATAATCCCTTTAACACGTGATTAAGCCAGTTTTCACCCAAAACATATTAGTTTCTCTCAAGTTTATCTCAAGAACAAACTAGGGTTCCTACTGGGGATTCAAATTCAGGAAAGTTTCACCATCAATCTTCATGATTTAAGGTATGCATAGTGTTCATTCATGGACTCCTTTCATCCATGAATTCCAAGAATCCTTTTTAACTACAAGTTATAGATTTTCTTGATGTTTTCATGAGTTGTATGTTCTCTTTTATGTTGATAAATGAGGAATTGATTTCTATTCCATGATTTGATGATAAATTCCATGTGGGTTGATTAGTATAGATAAAGATTTATGAAATCTCATGACTAAAACCTTGTATGATGGAATTGGAATTGAAGCATGATGTTTAATTGTTGTATAATGTGCTTTACATGTACTATGCCTACAATATGTTTGATTAAATGAGTAGATGAAGGAAAATTGTCTAACTAGCATGATATCATGAAATCCCCA
>NW_025888266.1:12070-50890 GCF_002878395.1 Capsicum annuum | reverse complement strand
AATCAACCCACATGGAATTTATCATCAAATCATGGAATAGAAATCAATTCCATGATTTGATGATAAATTCCATGTGGGTTGATTAGTATAGATAAAGATTTATGAAATCTCATGACTAAAACCTTGTATGATGGAATTGGAATTGAAGCATGATGTTTAATTGTTGTATAATGTGCTTTACATGTACTATGCCTACAATATGTTTGATTAAATGAGTAGATGAAGGAAAATTGTCTAACTAGCATGATATCATGAAATCCCCATATATGTACAAGTTTATTCCTATTATATGTTTGATGAAAGACTCTTATGAATGTAGTATGTATTATGATGTTAGTCAAGTCTTCAAGTAAATCATGCTATGTCAGTTTCCTTCTATCGAGTCCTGGGGGTACATGTACCCAAAATATTAGCTGTATGCCTAGAGCCATGTCATGTTTCATGATACTCTTAGTCAATCTATGAACTCTTAGACTTCAGATAGTCTTATGACTCAGGAAATATCTTCATGATCTCATAATTCAGTCAGTTGTCAGATATCAGTAGTATTCTATCAACCACAAAAACTCAGTAACTCAGTCCATGCTCAGTTTAGTTTAGTAAATCATGTTTAGTGTCTATTCAGATGGGAGTAGGAATTATCACTGAGTTAACCCAAGGATGGGAAGTCACCTATTATATGAGGGCGTGATTCTTAGAAGCAATCCTTGCATTCCAGAACTATGTAGCCAGCATAGGTTGAGACATCATAGCCTACTATATAAGGGTAGATGGGGTGGCTTAACCTGTTATGTGAGGGTTCCCACCATTCTCGCTAGATTTACCTGTTATATTAGGGTTACTCACATGTTTTCCTTACCAGTGGCGCGGTATTGACACCCTTCCAATTAGGGCTTAGATTGGACCCCAGCTCAGCTATCATAGCACATTTGGGGCATGTCAGTTAGATACTACTTCCCATAGTTTCATGTTATAGAATCAGGACTAACAGATACAGTCAATGATACTCAGTAATAGAACTCAGATAGTTCTTCAGATTTTAGGACTGTCAGACACAGTCAACTCAAATACAGTACAAAACTCAGATAGTCCCATCAAATTCAGGACTGTCAGCTATAGTCACCCATGTTATCAGTTATATTTAGATACGGTCATTCATATTATCAGTCATGTCATGTTATCAGTATTCAGATTCAGTAATCACGATATCATGTTGTCAGTTATAGTTACAGAATTATGTATGTATTTTCACGTTCATGTTAGATAGTCAGCTAGCATTAGCATGCATGTGAACCCTTGTATTTAGCCTACCTCATATGTATACTCGGTACATATGTACTGAAGTTTCGCACTATGGTGCTTTCTTTTTATTTTACATAATAGGTCCAGAGACATGAATTCCAGATCAGCAGTAGATTCCAATTTCAGCAGTCAGAGTAGAAGTGAGTCCTCATCCTTCAAGGATATAATGATTTTCTATTATCTTATTGATTAGCTTATTATTTGGAGTTAGTTAGGGACTTGTCCCATGAACTCCTTATTCAGATTTTTCAGATAGTAGAGGCTTTCAGACTAGATGCAGACTAGATACAAACTATTATATTTTAGACTTCAGTTTTGTTTTGGGTATTCTATTTCCCCATAGAGATGTTACGTTATTCAGTTATGTTCAGTATTGTACCTTATGTTCTTTCAGTGCATGCTTTTGCATTATTAAGTTATCTTATGTAGTATACAGGTACAAATATCAGTCATGGGTTAGCTTGTGTTCCCTCGGGATCATGAGCAATATGTAGCATTTCGGTTCAGCAAATTTGGTCGTTACAACTACCCTGGGGCTTAGGGCTTGATGACCTATCTCTATTACCGTCTCTAAATTTCAGCACCGGAGCACTGGCTGAGGATGGATCTAGAACTAAAGATTTTAGGCCGAACTAAGAACGATTTCCCCCTCTGACTTAGGCTGAGTGAAATTAAAACTACCTATTCTCTCTTACTTTCTCTCCCTCTCTTTCTCCTTATGTTTGTCCTCCTCTATCTGTTGAGCATGTACCATGAGCCTAGCTATGTCCATCTCCTTTATCAGCATTGCAGTCCTACACTCTTTGACCATGCTGCTAGAGACCCCTGACATAAACTTACTCTTCTTAGATCTGCTATCTGCTACAACATATGGGTCATATTTGGCTAACTATGTAAACTTAAGGGAATACACCTGTACTGTCATACTGCATTGCTTTAGGTTAATAAACTCTAAAACTTTCTCTTCCCTTAACTCTACCAGGAAGAACTAATCCAGAAAAACAACTGCAAACTCCTCCCATTCTATGGGCCCTATATCTGCGACCCTCTTTACTTTTTACGATTTGAACCATGAGTGAGCCATATCCTACAACTGGTATGTGGCTAACTTGGCTCTTTCAACAGCAGTCACCCCCATGAAATCAGTAACCTTCTGCACCTGATCAAGAAATTCCTGGGGGTCCTCATCTGACTTAGATCTGGTAAATGATGGTGGGTTCATTCAGGTGAAGTCCTAAATCCTGGTAGAAGCAGTATTGGCCACTGGGTTAGCCGAAACCATAGTTGGACGTTCATTCTAGGCTACCACAGAATAATCTAAGGTGGTGAAGGCTGCTCTGAACTCCGCATAGGAGTCATGCTTGCCTAAAAGATCTGGGTAAATGGGCTGAGAGGCTGACTGATCTTTCGCTCCTTTTCCCTGAGTCCTCTGTGAAGGCATATTCTGTAAACAAAAGAGAAACTAGGATTAGAAAGAGAGTATAACTGGAGTTCATTCTCACTTGCACGACATGAATGCTGAAAGAAGGAAAACTATTCCTAAAACATCTTCTAGCCTCTTGTCCATAAGTGTGGCGCACAACATACCCATGTATAAGACTCTACTAGATACGTCTTTTAGATTTCCTAGGACACTATTGAACCTTAGGCTTTGATACCAAGTTTGTAACACCCCGAGTCTGTACCCCAGATGTTACACGGTGCTCATAATCCCAAGGGACCACAAGCTAACTCATGATTGGTACCTGCTATAATAATTGAATAATAATGCCGAATAATATATGGAATTAGGTGGAAACATACCATAAGGTTCAGTCTATAAATAAGACTAATAGGGTATAATAATACCAAAAACTAAATATCAATGTTGTAAACTGAATAACTGTCTGAGTGTACTTTAGTCTAAAAAGCCTCTAAAACTTTCTGTACTGTGGAGTTGATGAGTTAAATCTCCAACTAACTCTGACTACTGTAAATAATACTAAAATACTGATAATAACAAGCATGTCCTCAAACTATGAGGACTCACCACTACTTTGAAAGCTGAGAATCTGAACTGCTAAGGGTGTTTTGGAGCCCATGCATCTGAACCTATGATATAATATATCATAGCACAAAAAGCATGCATCAGTACTTTGAATGTACTGGTATGCTCAGTGAGGTAGGATGAAATGCATGGGTTCATATGCATGAAGAATACTAATTGAATAACATGAGTATGACTGAATAAGAGTACATGCATAAATTCTTTAACTGTAACTTAGATCATAACAACACTGAATACTGAGTCTGATTACTAAAACTGATTAACTGATATATGGGAATACTGTTACTAAATTATTGATAACTGAATGACTGTATCTGAAAGTTTTGACTATATGGAACTATACTAAGTTCCATACTGAGCTAAGTGACTTTATCTGATAGTCCTAAATCTATAGAACTGGAATGAGTTCTATGTTGAGACTAAGACTAAAACTAAGACTGTCAGAGGTAATCATCTAACCGACATTCCCCTCTCTAATTTGATTAGGATCTAACCTGTAACCCTAGTTGAAAGGGTGTCAATATCGTGCCATAGGTAAGGATAAGCTGTAAGTTAACCCTCTCTGACAGGAAGCTCTTTCATCAACCCTCGCTGGCAAGATAACTTGAATGAGATGTATCAACCCTCATAATATCTAGCAGGAAGATATCTCAACTTATGCTGGCTACATAGTTCTGTAATGCAGGGATTGCTACTAAGGGTTAAACCCTCTATAGGCAGGAGTGCCCCCATCCCTGGGTTCACTCGATGCTGAATCCTACTCCCAACTGAATAGACATTGAACTAATTTTTAGTCTGTACTAGACTGGATTGAATTATTACTGCTATTATTGTTTAACTGAACTGGGTACACTGAGTTCCATGGACTGACGAAAACTACTAAATTCTGTTAACTGACTGAGTTTACTAAGATTTGGACTGAGTACTAAACTAGACTGGAAGGATATTGATTCTACTGAGTTTTCCTGAGTTCTGTAACTGACTAAGAGTACTACTGGTAGTAACATAACTATTACTATTCTATGACTGACCATGGCTCTAAATAACCAGCTAAATTATCAGGTACAAGTACCCCCAGGACTCGATAGCATAAAATAAGAGACTTGGCATGAACTTGAAACATGTAAACTAAGTGATTGATCATTCTTCATTTATTGGGGAATTTTAACAAACACTTTCATGACATGAATTGAAATACATGTTTAAATGACAAACTTTTACTATTCAACTCACATGCTCAATTCATCAATCACTTGAGAGGCATAAACTACGCACATAATACTAATTAACATGTGAGCATACCATTCCAAGTACCAAATTCACAATTTTAAAGCCTTAGCATGATTTCACATGATAACACAAATAGATCAATTAATCCCATATGAAACTTATTATAAAAAATGGATTTAAAACCCAATTAGTTATTTTAAACATGGATATTATCAAACCCAACATATAAATCATAAAACAAATCATACTGTAAGTTTAAAAAAGTTATTTGGACTCCACGGGTGGAAGGGACCCTTGGATGAACACTTCACATACCTTAGTTAAGGAATTGCTAAAAGTTGATGGTGGAATCTTGATTTTTTGATTTGAAATTTAATCTTCTAGGGTTTTTTCTTTAACAATTTTGAGAAAGAATGAGTATAATTTCTCTCTAAGGTGATTAATTTCGTGTTTTGGGGGCTGAAGGTTAAGGGAAAAAGACCCAAATACCCCCAAGGACATAGTCTTTTAATGACTGAAAAATGCACCATCGATGTGTAGACCGACGTGATGCGTCATTGACATTGACACGATAGCCAATGCGTCATGTCAAGTCCACATTGACTCAGTAAAAATTGACGCTGGGAGCTGGGGAAAACATTTATCAATGTGATAGTCAACACGGCGTGCCAAGATCATGTTGATCCTCTGTTTTAGGACTCCAAAGAAGATTCAAATGAAGTCCAAAAAATTCAAAATTTGTTCAAAAATACCTACGGATATTCCTGATCATGAGTCAACATAAATATCCACCTATAATGGACGTAAAGTCCATGAAATAATATTGCCAACTTTCAAAGGCTAGAATGACACTAAGTCTGAATACTTAGCTAGAATATTCTAAGTCTAGGACCCCTTAAAAAGCTTAAAGGACTGAATTAAGCTAAGGATTTTGTGGGGTCTTACATTTCATAATAAAAGTTCTCAATTAATCTCCTCAAAGAATTTGATGTCACACACATGTCACCTATTTCATCTCATCTTGATCCTACAGTAAAGCTAAGTTTAAATAATAGGGATGTTATTGCTAATCCAGCGGTATATAGACATCTCCTTAGTAAGTTGAATTACCTTACTCACATAAGGCCAGATGTTTCTTTCACTGTTTAATATATTAGTCAATTCTTACAAGATCCTTGTCTACCTTATCTCACTACCGCATTATATGTTCTTTGTTACTTATCAAAGGAACTAGGTTTGGACTTTTCTCTCAATGTCTCTTCTTCTTTTGAGTTTCTTTCCTTTTGTGACTCGGATGAGGGAACATGTCCAAATTCAATAAAATCCATTAGTGGGTTTTATATATCACTTGGGGGTTCTCAAATCTCTAAAAGTCAAATAATCTCTTAGAAGCCAAAGAAGTAAACCTCTATTTCTCTTATCTTCATAAAGGCTGAGTATAATTCTATGAGGTGTATGGTTTCCAAACTCATATGGTTTCTTTGGCTCTTTCAAGATCTATCAATTCTAATATCTTTACATGTGCCTCTCCATTCAGATAGCCAGGCATCAATACATATTGCTAAGAACCCTATGTTCCATGAGAGACCAAAGCAGGATGATATTGATTGCTATTTTGTTCGAAAAAAGTTTTTAGAGGGACTTATTTCACTTTTATTTGTTCTATCTTCCTATCAGTTAGCTAATTTAATCACAAAATCTCTTATCGGTCCTCTTTATTACAGTGTTTTGGTCAAGTTGGGTGTCTTTTCTCCCCCCAAAATTGAGGGCGGGTGTTGAGATAATACAATATTTTATTAATTTGATTGGGTTTGTTCACCTATTTCATTATTTTCTTGCTGAAGTACAAGACTTGGGCTAGCTTCAACATTATTCGATGATTGTATACACAAATTAGGCTTGCCTTAACATGTTGATTTCATCCAAATCAGTAGGAAATCATTGTACATATTATTTTAATCCTTTTATATTTTATTTCTTTTGTACACCCTAGTTAAATCCTTTGTATATCCTTATTAAGTTGTATTTCCCATCTTATTTAGAAGTGTATCTTTTTAGTTATTTTATACCTTATTTAGGTGTCCTTAAGCTAGTTCTTTATTTGTATATATAGGTCATTGTACAAAGTTATTATTCATTCAAGAAAAAGAAGAAATTTTTTTGCAATTATTTTTGTCTTTCTTTTGCGTAGTTTTCTTTCAATTCTTGCACATTCTAGATAGGAGCTCCTAAGTGAAAAGAAATTTTTGTTCTTCATATCCATTAGTAACCTTCTTGATATCATTAGTGATAGATTGAGAAGTGTTGTCTAATGTTTTGATGGTGACAAGATGATACTAAGAGGACTAGGTCTGTTAATTACTTTGCCTAGGCACAGCTATCACACTCTGCATAGTTTCGTCTACGAGTGCAACAATTTTGCAGGTGCACACCATACTAGAGTGAATACCTGGTCCAATATAAATTTGGTCATTCAATTCTACACTACTTTATATACATAATAATACTTCTTTCTTAATAGTTTTGCAATTTCAAGGATTTAAGAGGGATGGCAAAAACCCTGATAGCACAAGATCAAATATTTCATATTGCTTATAGTGTTTGTGTCTTCAGTCGAGTTCTATAATTAATTGATTTACCGTAAAGATTAAGTGTAAAGTTTTTGTTTTTGTTTTGATTTTCTAAGGTAGAGTTAACTAAGGTTGTGCTGGTTAGAGTTAGCCAGCTTTGAGAGTGATTTTGATAGAGTTATCAAGAGGAGATTGTAATAGAGTTATTGCAATTTAGTGAAACTTAGAGTTAAGTTGTAATGGAGTATTTAATCATGATTAATTTTGATTATAGTGGAGTTTGAGATCTTATGAGAATAGGTTGTGCTTTTCCTCTCTTGAGCAAGGAAGTTTCCATGTAAAATTGTTGTGTTAATTTAATTACTGCATTCTCTCTATGTTACTATTTGATTATCATATATTTCAATTTGGGGACCTGGTCTACTCCTACGTTTCATCAACTGATATCAGAGAAAGGGCACTCTAAAAGGTTCACACCTAGAGTGTCTTTGTTATCATGGCTTTACCACCCAATCAGGAAGAAGGACAATTCACTACAAAACCACTCCATTTCAATGGACAATACAATAGGTAGTGGAAAAATAAATTGTATGACTTATGGATGAAGATAGTGAGCTGATAAATGTGATACTTGATAGCGTTCATATTCCAATAAAGGAGGTTATAGAAGATAAGATAACCAGGTTGGTAGCTAAGACTAGTAAAGAGTACAAAAAGAAAGATTGTAAGTAGATTAAAAATAACTTTAAAGCCAAGAATTACTGATTTGTGGGATAGGGCCAGGTAAATACAACAGTATCTCTATGTGTGAAAGTGATATAGAGTTCTGGAACTGCTTAAGGACTGCCCATGATGGAACAAGTCAAATAAAGAAATTAAAAGTGGATATGCTAACCACCCAATATGAAGCTTTCTCTATGAAGGAAAGTGAAACCATCTAAGAGATGTACACCTAATTTACTTAAATTACAAATGAATTGCAGTGACTTGATGAGATGATTCCACCTTACAAATAAGTGAGGAAGGTTCTGGAAGTTCTCCCAAAGTCATAGGAAAGTAAGGTTGATGTAATCACTGAGGCTTGAGATTTTAAAACTTGTACAATGGATGAATTGATTGGGAACTTAAAAATTTATGAACTGTAGAAACAACAGGAACAGGAGAAGAAGGAGCCAAAAAAAGAAGTCATTAGCTTTAAAATCTTCAAAATCTAAGTCTAGTGAGAAGGATAATAATGTTGCTTACTTAGATAGAAAGATTGTAAGAGCCTGCAAAGGAGTGGCATATTTCAAAAGAAAAGGAGTAGCAGCAGGCAAGCTGGTACAATTGAGGTTTATCATAAATGTGGGAAACCTAGACAATTTGATAACGCCCAAACTACCCCTCTTAGAAGGATAAATTGGCCGTTGTCAAATATGGGCAGTGAGGCAAAGTAAAGGGGGATTTATTGAATAGAAAAAGGAAAAGAATTAGTTGCTCTTAGTTGTAAACAATCTAAGACGAACACTAGGCTTATGTTCTCCTTGTCTTCTCAACTTAGTGGACTTATCGTGCACTATTGAACTATTCTAATACCTTATATGCAAAATCTAATAAGTTATGTACCATTAATTGTCTTTTGGACTTGTTGACAGATTTTACCCTTTACCTTTTGAGTCTCAGGATGTTGCATTACTAACCCTTATCCTATATCCCAGTTAACTATTACCTTTTGAGTCTCTAGTTACTAGATGACAGATAACCATCTTAAGTAGATAATACCTATTAGGATGGATCGATAGTTAATATTCAAACTACTATTGTGATCTTTTTCTTCTAGTCACTTCTCTTTTTTTGGAGTAAGTAGCAATAATCTAGGCGGAATCTTAACGTTGGCCACCGCTAAGAAATAAATAAGAATTAAGAAAACCTGATAGATGTAAAAATCTTTATATAGAATGACTTGATAGTTCCTATACTTTATTAATCTACCAGGGTTCCCATAACCCTAGCTATGGGAATTAATTGCTCATAGTTATGAGATCAATTAAGGAATCCACAAAAAAAATACAAAATCAATCTCACAATAATAAGAGGAGAAATCCCAAAGTCTTAAATTGAATAACAAACCTAGAAGAATAAAATGTTTGGGAACTTGGCCCCAAAGGCCCTCTCTCTGAATAATGAATTAATTAAACAAAGCCTAAAGGGTATTTATAGATTATAAGAAACCCTAGAAAAAAAATCCTAACTAAAATAGGAAACTTAACTAACCTTACATAATAAGACATAAAAACATCATAAGAGTGTATTTGGGATACATGGAAACCCTAGGAAATGATTCAAAAAAGTTAAGGTCGGTGGCCACTTACCTATGTCTACATGCGGCCTACCTGTGGACGCATGTGCCACATGTGGTCTGTTCGTAGGAACATATAGACATGGGTAAGTTCTAGAAAATTTTCCTACATCTTTGCACTCTAGATTTGGAACTTCTGATACTTTTCTTACCCACATACAGTCCGCAAGTACTACATGCAGTCCACATGTATACATAGTTAAGTGCCAAAGTCCCCACCAATGGATTGCTAATTGAATTATCTTTCCAACGATACCAATTTTCCTTAATTTGATATTGGGGTGAAAATTTATGACCAAATTACTGAAACATTATCAATTCACTAGATATTCAACTCTGGCACTTACCTTCATCACATACAGACCACAAGTGCTACATGTGGTCTACAAGTGGACATAGGTAAGTGCCAGGTCTTCAAGTTCTAGCAACCAAGCTCTGTGACTTCAATTTATGGTACATGCTTTAGTCACACACACGCGGTAAAAGCCACAATTGCCCAAAAATGCTCAAGTAAGTAGCCAAAAACTCCATCTTTCGTATTTTTCTTGAATTTATAATCCAAAACCTAATTTCCTACAAAACAATCCAAAAATACATTAAATCTAATAAAATAGAATTAAGTACATGCATATTCTCATAGTTTTAAGCATCTATAATGCTATAAATTTATAGCACATCATACTTCATCAAGGATTTTCCTTTACACAAAATAGATTATCAGGAGTATCTAAAGTCAAGGTTAGATCAATCAAAAAGGAAGGACTAGGTCCCTCATAAATCAAGAAGGAAAATTGCAGCTGACTATATAGTGAAGCAAGCACTAGTTGTCTAGGGAGATTCCTTAAGTGAGTCTGAAGATACAGAAAAGCCTACAGAGGCATCCATGCTAGCTGTGGAAGATAATGAAATATACTATCACTCACTTTTTGATCTTATGGCTAAATCAAAAAATGAAGGAGAGGTTGAGGTAACTCTTCTTAACATTAAGGAGAACCTAAACAATTACTCCCCTACAAAGTTAAAAAAAACTTGCAAATATCTTGATAGACTCTATATGTGAGCTTATTGCTAAGAAACAATTTCTTGAAGATAAGGTAGTAACTGCAGAACATGAAAAGCTAGCATTAAATATTTAGTTATCTGAGACAGGACAACATTCTTTAAAATTGAAATCTATAAACAGGGATATGATGGAAAGACTCAGAGTGCTAGATGAATCTAATGGTAAAGGGAAAAAGTAAGCTACCAAGTTAAAATTGACCTTAAATAAAAATTGAAAGACTCTTAAAGGCTCCTTATGACTACTCTTGATAAGAATAAGGAATAAGAAAGGTACTTGGTCCGCATAAAAGAAGATCTTAACAAATCTACACAATGGACCAAATCTTCAAAAATTCTTGCAAACCTAACAAGTCAGGGGGTAAACAATAGTAGAGGTCTTTGGTATCAGCAAAACACTCATTCTCTTAAGCCCCAATGTAAGTATGTCTCTATTGCTACCAAAAATTCCAACAATTCAGCAGATGCAGTTATTCTCTAAGGGATCTATTTCTTTAACAAACTTTAAGAAGAGTAAACTACCTCACTGTACTAAGAAAGTTGTGATCACTCTTTTATCTTCCTTTTGGGAACTCAAACTCAAGTAGGTTCTGAAATCTAACAAATGACCTCGGTCTGCAAGTGGGATTAAGGAAATCAATCAAATCCAGTTCATGGATAGTGGATGCTCTAAGAATATCACCGAAAGAATAGACTATTTTCTCTCACTCAAGACACTTTAAGGTAGAGGCATCTCTTTTGGAAATAGAAAAAAAGTGTATATCGATGGTGTTGGAAAGATAGGAAAATCCTTACGTCATGCTATTGAGGATGTTTGTTATGTAAATGGTTTAAAGTACATTTTTCTTAGTATAGTCCAAATTTTTGACAAAAAAATAAAGCAAAGTTCTTATCTAATGGGTGTACTATCTCCAACTGGAAGACAGGACGAGTTATACTCAGAGGTAAAAGATGTAAGAACATGTATGTGGATGATTTAGACACAGTGGATGACCGTGAATTAACTTACTTAAGTGCTTAAGATGAAAATACTAAGGTATGACACAAAAGGTTGGGATATGTAAGTTCCTCTCTACTTAAAAAACTTATCTCAAAGGACCTGTTCCGTGGTATTCCAAAGCTATAGTTTTCAAATTATAAGGTTTCTGATGCTTGTGTCAGAGAAAAATAAACAAGATCATCCTTTAAGCAGAAGAAGCAGGTAAGCACCACAAGGCCCTTTGAATTATTGCACATGAACCTATATGGACCTGTCAAAGTCCAAAGTAGAGGTAGGAAGAGATATGTGTTTGTTATTATGGCTGACTATTCTGGATTCACTTGGACCATGTTGCTAAGAATCAAGGAAAAAACTTATGAAGGATGGGTGATCTTTGCCAAGAAAACTCAGGTAAAACTAAATAGCGAGATTGCAGGATTTAGATCTAATCATGGAACTAAGCTTGAGAATGTAAAGTGGAAGAATTTTATGATGAAAATGGCATTAGTCATAATTTTTTCTTCTCCAAGAACTCCTTAGCAAAATGGAGTGGTTAAATGAAAGTATAGGACACTAATCGAAATTGTTAGGACTATGCTGATTGATAGTGGTCTTCCAAAAAGTTTTTGTGTTGGAGTTGTCAATACTGTCATTATGTGACAAACAGATACCTGATTATATCAATATTAAACAGGACTCCATATGAACTCATTTTCAGCAAAATCCTAAAATTTATTATTTTAGACCCTTTGGATGCAAGTGCTTTGTTTTAAACAATGGGAAGAATGAGCCTGGGAAGTTAAAGTCCAAAAGTTGTGAAGCTGTATTTCTAGGTTACTCTTCAACAAGTAATACATATAGAGTTTTCAACAAAAGGACCCTATATGTGGAAGAAACTATACATATAATCTTTGATGAACCAAGAAATCCAAAAAATCCTACAAGAGGTGAATATTCTGACATAGAAGAACTCATTCCTATTCAAAAGGATAGTATACTTGAAGTTAGGGTCTAAAAATACAATGATGCAGTTGCTGGTAAAGAAGGAGGTAATGAATCAAGTCCTCAATTGCTGAATCCAAATTTAAAAGAGGAACACTAAGAGAACCTATTCAAAATTCTCAAGTACCTAATCCTAACAAACCTCAATCAAGAAGATCAAATTGAAAGAACAAGTCTTCTCACCCCCTTGAAAACTTGACCTCTCCATTAGATTATGGAATGCAAACAAAGTCTCAAGCCAGGAATTTTATGGCATTCTCTACTTTCTTATTGCGAGTGGAGCCTAAAAAGTGTAAAAAAAGATCTTAAAGATGCTAATTGGATTAATTCTATAGTGAAAGAACTTTAGCAATTTGGAAGGAGCAAAGCCTGGCACGTGGTCTCCAAGTCTATTGACCGGCCTATTATTGGGACAAAATGGATGTACAAAAATAAGCTGGATGAAAATGGCAATATCAACATGAATAAAACAAGGTTAGTAGTACAATGATACAATTAGGAGAAAGGAATTGACTTTAATGAAACCTTTGCTCCTGTTACAAGGATAGAAGCAATTAAAATTCTTATTTCTTTTGTAGCTTATATGGGTTTCAAACTCCTTCAAATGGATGTCAAGATTGTCTTTTTGAATGGAAATCTTGAGGAAAAAGTATATGTTAAGCAACCTCCAGGTTTTGTGGATGCTGATTTTCCACATCATGTGCTTAAACTAGATATAGCTCTCTAATGGTTGAAGCTGACACCTAAAGCTTGATATGATAGGTTTTCAAATTTTCTTATAAAAATGGTTTTAAAAGAGAAAAAATTGACATTAACTAATTGTGCAGATTTATGTTGATGACATAATCTTTGGAGCAACCACTGATTCCCTGTGTGAAGAATTTGATAAATTGATGGGAAGTAAGTTTGAGATGAGCATGACGGGTGAATTGAGCTTCTTGCTATGGTGAAAATTATACAAACCTTCTAAGGTTCAATGATCTATAACAAAAAAGTACATCAAGGAGATACTGAAGAAGTACAATATGATATATGCCAAGCCAATTGATTCTCCCATTGACACTAGCTCAAAGATTAATAATGATGAACTTGATATTCAGTTAATGAGATCATGTATATAGGTATTTTGGGTCCTTGATATATATCACTACTATTAGGCCTGATATTTTGTTTAGTGTAGGAATGTGTGCCAGATTTTAGGCATATCCAAAAGAATCTCATTTGAAAGTAGCCAAGATAAATTTTAGATATCGGAAAGGGATAGGGGACCTAGTCCTATTCTATCAATATGGATAAATTTTAATCTAGTGGGGTGTGCTGAAGTTGACTATATTGGGTACTTTGTGGATAGTAAAAGTACCTTAAGAATAGCTCATTTACTAGGTTGTTCTCTAATGTCATGGGATTTAAGAAGCAAAATTCAATTGCACTATCTACTGCTGAAGCTGAATATATGGTTGCAGCTTTTTGTTATGCTCAATTTCTATGCATAAAAAAATAGCTGAAGTATTTTGGGATTATTTCTAATGCTAATTCTTTAATGTTTGACATTACCAGTGCTTTAAACATAGCTAAGAATCCTGTGCAACATAAAAGAATAAAGCATATTGATGTGAGGCATCATTTCTTGAGACACAATGTTGAAAAAATGGCCTTTTGCATAAAATTTAGTAATACGGATGATTAGGTAGTTGACATTTTCACAAATTCTCTTCATAAGGAGCAGTTTGTGGAGAATAGGTTGAGGATGGGATTGATCGAGATAAATTGACTTAGTGAATCAATTTCCTCAAATCTTTGGCTATGATTAGGAGACAGGTATTCCTGATGAAATTTATGCATTTTGGTCTAACTTAGTACCATACTTTTGTGGGTATACATTCATGGTGAGCTACCTTAAATTAGAATAGATAAAACAAACACAATTTAGAAGTTCATTCAAGGAATTGAGGGACCTGGTCCCATCCTATAGGTTAGTATCATTATTGATGTGCTCTAATTTCATAGCACTTTTGATACTTAAAACTATGAGAATATGCATGTACTTAAGGACATTTTTTGTGATTTAATATATTTTACAGTGATTTTGCATGAAACTAGGTGTTGGAAGCTAATTAGGAAAAAGAAGTTGAAAGTTGAAAATTGACTACCTACTTGAGAACCTACTTATAGTAGGTTCCACCTACCTGGAGTAAGTAACAGACCATAAGTATTAGAAGAAGTGAGTACAGAGAATCAAAAATAGAAGTTTTAACCCTATCACCAATGGCCAGGCACCTACTGGGCATAGGTACAACCTACAACCTATAAGTGGGTCCATAGATTGTCACCAAATCATTTTTCCTATATCATTTAAGATTAATTTCCTAGGGTTTCCATGTAATCTATAAATACCCTTTTAATATTTTTAGCAGAGAGAGGCTCACATACCCTTTAGGTCTCATATATGCCCTTTGGGGCGGATTAACAAAATAAAGGAAGTGCCAAGTTGTTCTAGATAAAGAGTCTTATGTGTATTATGGTTTTCTTTAGTTTAATTGATTTCTTAGTGGTGGCTAACATTTATAATCCATTTGTATTCACCACTTCCTTCAAAAGAGAGGTAGAGATTAGGAAAATAAGATTACAATAATGATTTGGAGTTAAGAATCGATATTGGCTAATCATCTTCATCTACTTAAGATAAGTATCTTCATCTAATTAACTTGATACTTACAAGGTAATGGTTAACCTTGGATCCAAGGCAAGGGTTAGTAACGTGACACTCTGAGACTCACAAGGTAAAAAGGGAAATTTACCAATGAGTCACAAAATAGTTGGTGATAAATAACTTGTCAGATTCTGTTTGTAAGGTATACAAATAGTTCGACGATGCACATCAAATTTACAAAGTTAGAAGCTAGGGAAACACAATCCTAGTGTTCGTTTTGGATTGATTACAACCAAAATCATTCATACTTGTGAATTTTACTATTCCAAAAAATCCCCCTATTTGCTTTTCTACATTGCCTGGTGATTTCAATAAGTTTGAGAGATAGTCTGGCCTATTTAGTGACCATTTTATTATCATAAGGAGGTGTATATTGGGCATCCACCAAAATTTAGCGTCGTTGCTAGAGAATGCGATTGCGGATTTATTGTTTGAAGTTGTTGAAGTTTCTGGATTTTATTTTCTCATATTTTACCACTCTTCTTGATATGACATATTTACAAGAGGAAGGATAGAGTGATGATATGATAACTCTTTATTTATTGATCCTTACCTTTTTATATAGTGCATTACTACAAGAGGGTAATAGATATACTGTGGGTGCATAATGAGATCATGCAAGAAATGTTGACACTTTTTGTAAAAGAAAAAAGGAGTTCAATCAAAAGGTTAAAAGGTTTGGCTTGGATATTCACAACTTAAAGGAGACTTGGATGCAAAGGTTGATTCCTTTAATGCCTAATAACTTAGTTATGAGTTGTGTAAGGCTGAAAAACTTCTTATAAGACAAATTGAGGAGCTAAAATTAGAGGAGTCAACCCTTGTCAGACTGTTTTGGATGTTGTCACTATTCAAAAGAGCACACTAGAGTTATCTGAGGATGTAAATAAAAATACAATGCATGAGTTGGGATGAATTGGACCTCACTCTATGTATTTGTCCATATTATATTTGGATAGTAAAATGTTAATCGAGCCATATAAGCCTATGGAAGAGTGTAAAAAGGAGGAAGAAATGTCTATATTCTTGAATTTGTTGTGATAAAATCAAGAAACTATATTCCTCACTTAAGAGCCAAGAATTACAACATTCCACATCTATTACTTGGTTCTATTATTTTTATACCACGGCCCCGGGAGCATAGTAGAAGATTAGAGAAAAAATTAGGGATACAATTAATAAGTTCAAAGTGGAAAGAAAAATTATAGGCCAACCCTTCAGGCTACCTTGATGAAGTTTGAGTAATCAAGGTACCCGCTTTGTGCTATGAAATTAAATCAAGCGCTACATGGGAGTCAACCTATTATCTTATTGGAGAACTTTGAGTAACCAACATAGCCACGTTATGCCATGACGTTAAATCAAGTGTTTCTTGGGAAGCAACCTAAGGTATCTTGTTATTTTTGCATTCATTCATGCTCATATGATTTACGTCGGATCTACGCACCTAAGTTGATATGGGTATGTTTTGAACTCTCTTGCTTTGTAGTTGCCCATGAAATGGGGACAATGCATGCTTGTTTAATGGGGGTGGGGCTGCTTGTGGGTCTAGATACCCTCTTAGGGTTTTTTATGTCATGCCTTTTTTCCCAAAGTTTGTTCTTAGTGGAGCCATATGTTCAGAATGTATTGTGTTGTATTTTTGTATTACTTGGATAAAATGAGTATCTAAAGCAGTTGATGTACTTTGTTCTGATTTTTGAAAAAAAATGATACCCTTTTGAAACCCTCCAAAAAGTTTTTCTTTGAATTGTGTGATGTGTATATATGTGTGAACATTGTGAATATTGTTATTTCATTAGAATTAGGGACACAATAATCATACCTAACATTTTCATGAAGTGGATAGGTGGCAGTTTGTAATACAACCCTATGCTATGTGTCCATGAGATACTATGTTGCTCCCTTTGTGTGTTGAATCAAGAACTTTCCCAATTAGTCTTGCCTAGGTTGTAGGATAGTTGGTTAGGAAAGGATCATAGGCCATTCTTGAATTAGTGTACTTTTATCCTAAATGACTTACATGTGTGAATAAATATCATTTGATCCCTATTTTGAGTTTGTATAGATTATTTTCTTATTTCACCATTCACCTTCCGATTTTGTTACAAAGAACCTACTTTGTCCCTAGTCCTCCTTGGACATTGTGCAACTCAGCACAAGCAAATCACCTAGGTTAAGGGTGGCTATCATAGTGGTGTATAATGTGAAATGGGCATGAAGAAAGGTAACTAAGATAAAAATAAAGTAGGGTTGGGTATGGTAGAAAAATAAGAAAAAGAAAAGAAAATCAAAAAGAAAAAAAAGAATGAATAACAGAAACCACATCCATAAAAAAAACAACATCCAACCTGAATGTGCAACAAAAGAATAAAAAGGAAGAAATAAATATGGAATAAAAGAAAAGTTGGTTCATAAGTGGACCCCAAATGTTAGTGTAGTGACAAAGAGGCTTATTCACTAAATTTTCATATGTGTCATACTAGCCCCCAAACCTACATTACATGCCAATTAAAGTCTTATAGTGATCCTAACCCTACTATTTGAAAGTGAAGGTAAAGAAAATAATGGGGGTAATGTTGGGCTGCATTGATACACATAATTCATTTTGAAGTGTTAAAATTGGAGGGGGAGGGGTAATTTTTTTATCTTGAAGTTAATGATTGACTGCCATATATGTCTTAGATTTCTCCTGGTTAAGCATCGTTCTGTTGTTTTTCTATGTTGTGTTGCCTGAGGACATACAAATGGTCTAAGTTGAGGGCATTGATGTGCTATGGATTCAAAGCACTTTTGAAACTTAACAATGAAAAAATGCAAGTTACATAGGTTGTTTTGTGAGATATGATGTGTTTTGTGTTATGCTTTGTAGAAAATCAGGTTTTGGGACTATTCTAGAAAAAAAGTGAAAGTTGAATTTTTAGGCCACTGAAGTGGGCACCACAGCCTATATATGCTACCTACGGTCCATAGTTGGTGTCAAAAGGGAGAAACATAGACTCATAAGTTCAAAAAAGAAGACTCTATCACATATGGAGAGCACCTATGGCCTGCAGGTGCCACCAATGTGCCGTAGGTGCTCTCCATAACCTACGATCCATAGGTTCCAGCGTAGGTTCTAGAAAAGAAAAGTCTAGAGAGTTCAGAAGTTCTTGGGAGGCATGACACCTACGTGGGACCACCTACAATCCGTAGGTACCACCTACGGCCCGTAGGTGGCCATCGACCTTAGTTTTCCTTCTTTGTATTGGACTTATTTTCGAGGGTTTCCTTGTACTCTATATCTACCCTTTTGATGTTTTTAGTTAGTTTATGCACTCTACATACCTACAAATATATATTTGATTCTAGGATCTGATTTAGATCCTGGGATTGCTTTGTATTGATTTTGGTTTATAATTTAGTTGAAGACTTTGGGTTTCATTCATTGATTATTGTGATATTACTTAATGCTTTCAATTATGAACTTTTTTGATTATTTCACAACCATGAGTGGTTGAAGCCCTTAGCTAGGGATGTGGAAACCCTAGGAGATTCACAAATAAAGAAAAGTTTTAAGTTGTTCTGAATTGATATTCTTGCATGTATCATGGTTATCTTTAGTTTGATAGATTTCTTAGTGGTAGAAAACATTAGGATCCCGCCTAGTATATCACTACTTACTTCATAAGAGGAGTAGGGACTTGGAAAAGATAATCACAACCATAATTTAAAGATAAATTATCAATCTAGGTTAATCTGTATCATCATCTTAAGATGGTTATCTATCATCTAATAACTTGACACTCAAAAGTTAATAGTTAACTGGGATCTATGATAAGGGTTATTAATGCGATATCCTGAGACTCAAAAGATAAAGGGTGAAATCCTTCAATGAGTCCACAAGTCAATTGATGGTACATAACTTATTAGATTCTATATGCAATATATCTTGTTGTTTCAACAAAGTACTATAAACCTACTGAGTTGAGAAGCCAGGAGGAACACAGTCCTAGTGTTCATTTCCAACTGATTACAACTAAAGTTGAGTTCACTTACTTGGTCGAGTTTACTACTACAAAGCCCTATTTACTTTCTCCACTGCCCATTGAGTATAAAAAATGAGCGATAGAATTCCATGTATTCCCTTGGGATTTGACCCCAACCTGGTTGGGTAACTAATATTTTGCTTCAACTGCTTTAGTCTCAATTTAAGGAGTAGCCTTGGGCGACATCAAAATTTTGGTGTCATTATCGGGAAATGTGTTAGTTATTGGTTGAAGTTGCTGAAGTTTTTGAGTTTTTATTTTCTATTTTTGATTGGGTCTACGTTGGTCTATGCCTAACACCAGGAATACAAATATTTCCTTAATCCTACTGAATTCTAACCCAAAGAGAATCTGATAGCCCAATTGTACTATGATAGACTAGTATGTGCAGTTTATCTTAAAGGGGTTTTGGATGATCCTAATGTTATTCCTATATCTCCTTCAGTGGGAGTTCAGGATATTACTGATCAAAAAATGGAGCAGATGACGCTGCAAATCGGAGAAGGGATGCTGAAGTTCAACATGCAAGTCAGGAGGCAGAGCTAGCTAGGTAGAGGTTATAGTAGATCATCGAGAAACACTCGACGATAATTGAGATAGAGTTAGAGGTGGTCGAACTCAAGTTATCCCAGCATACCAGCATTTACAGCCATATGATGATGCGGAGGATATAAGTTACATTTTGCTGGTAGAAATATGAGTTATCATTCCTCCTACTTTGCCACTAGGTATTAAGTTTGACATAACTAGTGCTGTGATCCAACTCTAAAATTTGAAAGCTGTGTTCTCGAGTTTGGCTACAAATGATGCAAATATGCATCTTGCTATTTTTATTGGAATCTGGACTTCTTACACCATACCTAGGGTAGATCGGGAGGCACTCATATTGAGGTTGTTCCCCTTTTCATTGACTGAAAAAGCTTCTTTTTTGTTGGGGGAACTTCCTAGAGGATCGATTATCACTTGGCATGATTTGTGTAGGCAATTCTAAGATTTTTTATTTCCTCCATCCATAATGTTGCAGTTAAAAGATATGATATACAACTTTAGGCAGCCAAATTTTGAGTCGGTGTATGAGGCTTGCTTCCAGTTTTGGACGAAGTTAATCATGGTACCCAGTCATCATATTTTAGGGACAAACTTGTTAGAGATATTTTATAGAGCCCTGGCGATACAATCACTAGAGGATTTTGCATGCATTTATGATAGGAAGTAGCATATGATATTTTAGACCAAATCTCTCTCACCAACTGAGGGTGGCATACTCAAAAGGTAGAGAGGGATACTTGCACTTATTCCATTAGGATTCTAGAGACCATAGAGTGAGTGATAATTATGTGGTGCAAGAGATTGTGTAGCTTAGAGATGATATTAGGTTACTGATGAAAGAGTTCGTAACAATGAACTTTGAGAAGGTAAATGTGGTAGGTTCACAGGGTGCAATCACTAAAACATGTAAGTCTGACTTAGAAGAGAAGGCTAAGTATCTTGATCAAAAATTTCAAGAAATTCATTGATATGCTAAAAAAGTTAAGCTTAAATATCCCTCTCCTCAATGGTTTAAAGCATATGCTTGGGTATTCCAGGTTTCTAAAAAAATTAGTGACGAAAAAAAGAGTGGCTAGTTTTGAGGACAATAGTGGATTGCACCATTGCAGTGCAGTCACTTCTAAGTCTCTAGCCTAAAACAAGGGTGATCTTAGAACATTCACGATCCCATATACCGTAAGGTCATCCAAATTTGCTAGAGCGTTATGTGACTTGGGAGCCCGCATTAATTTAATGTTGTTAGTTGTATTCAAGCAATTGGGCTTAATCCCTCCAAAACTGACTACTATGCAGTTATTGATGGTAGACCAGTAAAGAAACTCGTGGGCATATCGTATGATGTGTTGGTGAAAGTTGACAACTTTATTTTTCTAGCTGACTTTATCATTTTGGATTGTGAGGTTGAGTTCGACACCCATCATATTGGGAAGATCATTCATGGCCATGAGTAAAGCGATGGTTTATATGGAAAAGGGGGAGCTCATGTTCTGAGTCAATAATGAGGAATTCACAATCAATGTTCGATGAACTATGAAGAGCTGACCGGTATAAGGGTAGTGTCAATTTTATTATTTATGTTGATGACCCAAGAGGGTAATCTTTGGAGTACCTTGATGAATTTTGAGTAATCAAGGTACCCACATCGTGCCACGATATCAATTTGAGCGCTGCATGGGAGAAAACCTATGTTTTTTTGGTTAAGTTTGAGTAACCAAATTATCCACATCGTGCTGCAACATTAAATCGAGCACTGGGTGTGAGGAAATGCACTATGTTACTTTTCACAATTGGTTTTTGCTTTTCTTAGAGGTACGGTAGCATGAGGAATGGTCTGGAAAATAGTAATACATTGCTTCATTCAGAATATTCTAGTTAAGGGGACTATGTGACCAATTCAGAAAGGTCATTAGTCCAACTCGGGCAAGGTAAGTTGTTCTTTGAATGTTAAAAGGAAATTTTGAGGATTTTAAGGGATTTTTAGAACTTGAACTTACGAATCTAGTTATGATGTTGTAAACTTGATTAATAACTTTGTAAGTAGTATAATAAGTGTCAGAATACAAATTCTAGAGAGTAGGGAAAGAGATCAAAACATTAGGCCGACCTACGATGGACACCTATGGACCGTCGGTGCTATCTAGGCCTATAGATGGTGCCATAAGTGTCAAATTTTAGGCTCAATTTTGTTTTAAAATATGGCCCCACACCGACCTAACCAAACCCTAAACTGACCCCTTAGGCCTATTTAAGCCACTTAAACCCAATTTTAACCACTCAAAAATTTTAAAAATTCCATCTTCCCTGTAAAATTCAAATTTCCTCGCTTCCCCACCCTTGATAAAAGGCTAAAATGCTACTAGTTCTTGGTATCAACTTGTCTAAGTGCACTAGTTACACATTCAAGTTAGGGTTTCACTTTATCTCTTCATATTTCACATTCGGCTCTTCAAACAAAAGGATACATTCTGGCTCCTAATAGTATTACTTTGTGCTAAACTTAAATAAGTGAGTTGGTATGTTAATTTTCATCAAATTATGCATAAATCAACAAACCAATTTTTAAGAGCGTTGAATTAGACTAAAAATCTTAAAGTGGTTCAATGTTCTTAATTAAACTTGATGATCATGCTCGAAACGGAAGTGGAATTGAATAGGTTGAGGAATTCTAAGAATCTTATATACCAGATTTGTGTTAAAAAGTTGATTCTAGTTTTACATGGAAATATTAGACTTGTTGGGACTTAGTATAAGTTATAGGGATGTAAAATTTAGGAAAGATTTAAAGTTTTTAAATTTTGAGTTTTTCTTCTAGTTTGTAGTCCCCCACCATCTTTCGGTCACGAACACTTGGTTTTTTAGTACCCATGGAACCAAAGGCTTCAAAGAAAAAAGTCTTACCTTCAAAGTGATAGGACTAATCCTCTGAGAGTAGGGGCTTGGTGGATGAGTACCCATTTTCCCCGACCAGAGCAGTCCCAACTAGAGTTATGCAACCACAGACTAAAGCCCAAAAATATATTGTTGTTGAGACTATTATCAAAGCTACCTTAGGGTTACCACTTGCAAATAGCTCATAGTGGGGTAGATGACCTACTTCTACTCGGCTTGGAGCTCATCCATATATTAGTACACTATTACTCAGGTCGAGGATGAAGTTGGCTAAGATGTCACCTTTATACCCTCCCTAGTCTGAGGAGGGAGAGGATAAGGAAAAAGAAGTGGAGTCTGAGTCACTTCCAACAATAAATTTATAATACTCCAAGTATAAAGAGGGTCCAAGGATGAGTCTAAATCATCAATGCCCAATCCATCTTATGCAGTACCCAATTCTAAAAGGGTACAACACAGATATCCCATCAAAAGCCTCCAGCTAGAACAGCCCAGACATCCAATCCTACTAGCATCTCGACAGTGCCTATTGATAAGGTTAACCCACAATAGTGTGTAGAGAAGTTACGATTTCTTTATGAGAGCGACAACTTTATGATCGAGATGGGACAACCCAAGAGAACTATCTATGAGGAGAGACAGATCGAGTTTATTTGGTTTGCCAGGAGCACCACTGTTGTAGGCTGTGTTTGATAGGTATCAACTGGGGTGGATGATCAGACCCATGGGATCATACAGTTAGGCATTTTTATAGGAGTTTTATGCTTCCTAATACACCATAGTATCTTTAAATAAGCCTAGAGGTAGTAGACATGCAAAACAGCCCAGTTAAAAGAGGTGTTTATGAGAGGGGTCATGGTTGGTATTTTAGCAGTGGCCATCCGCTGAGTTCTTTTTGGCCCAGATTATATAGCCCCTATGTCTACAGCAGAGCATGATCATTAATTAAGATTTGAACATAACAGACACACTATGTGAGTGGCTAAGCATATGAGTAAGAGAGTAGATTTACCGAGATGTGTGATAAATAAAGCGACACTGTATTTCAGCGTAAAGATTTAGTGGATTATAGTGTATTATTATTTATGTTGGACTACAGCGGACAACTTACTTGCACGAGATGTTTCAGCATCATTGCGAATATGGAAGTTGGTTATGATATTGACTTTATGACTATCATCAAATATGAGATTTATGAGTGTGCATTGAGGAGACGACCATACTGTACTTTCTTTATCTAGTACAGTTTCTATGTAATGAGGCTGGTGTACCGGAGATGGCAGGTGTTAATACAAGAGTGGAGGCAACAGACATGGCCTAAAATAGTATGATCAAGAATTTGGCATACCCATTCCTTGCACAGAGGTATCGTATGCCTTTGATAGTTATTCCATCCCTATTTAAGGGCCCATCAATTCTTACGGAGCCTACTTTTTGAGAGGGAGTAGATGATGGTGTTAGTATAGGTTTTAATATAGGGAAGCATATAGAGGCCACCGAGATAAGCACATAGGGCGAGGGGACCCCAGCCACATCTATTTCAGTCCCAATTTCTATTTTGGAGCTAGTTGGGATATCTACATTGCCTCCTCGCCGCTCTACTACAGCTACTGATATAGGTATGGTTTTTTTATCAATTGAGCTTTTGTAGAGCTTAATATATAGTCATATTCTACCACCACTCGGCTAGAGAATATTGAGGTTGAGGTGGCCTCATTATATTGATGGATTCGGCCTTAGGTCCGACAGATACTTATGGTGGTAGAGACTATATTGCAGGATACACACAAGGATGAGATCTTAAAGTTTTGAGCTAAGGTAAATGCCCATATATATGCTTTTAAGAGATGAGTATTAGCCTAATTTAGTGATATTGAGGCACCCGATCTAGTTGAGATTAAAGAAAAAAAGGCCACACTATGGGCAGAGATATGTTCTCTCATTAAGAGCAATATTTCATCCATTCCTCCAATTGTACCTCTAGTTGTACAACCGACACCTTCACATAGACCTAGATGCTTTGACATATTTGTGAAGAATGAGGAGACGGTCCTTGCAGTTGCGATCAAGAAAGGCATAGAGGTGGAATTTTAGGATCCTGAATTACCATATGATCAGGTCGTGAGATGGGTCATACGTGATTCAAGGGAGTCTAGTTTTTCTGCTAGGCAGAGGCATGCCAAGATAGCTAAAAGTGCATCCTTTAATAGTGCACTGCCACCACCACTACCTCCGACAGTTGAGATACCCCTACACGGGGATGATCCTTATGTGAACATCTAGTGAATCACAATTATATCCTTATTCCTTTACATTATTTATGTGCACTAGGATAGTGTGTAGTTTTTTAGTTGGGTGTGGGGTATACAATAGTTGTTGTGGGTTTTTGTTGTCGTGCTTCTTTTTCTGTCGACCGTGGTATAGTTGTAGAACTGAAATTTCTCGATTAATTTTTTGTAATATTGTATTATGTTCTTGTGTAATTCGGAGATTTTTGAGTATTTAGGGCAATTGACATTTTTTTGTTGTTTTTGGAGAAAATTTATACCCCTCCAAATTTTTTTTGTAGATTTGATGATATGTATAAATGTGTGACCATTGTGGATCTTTTATGGCATAAGTATTAAGACATGATAATCATTGCTAATAATTGCATGAACGGAATAGGAAGTATCTTGTGATATGACTCTGTCCCATGTGTGGGTGAGATACTCCTTAGTTATCTTTGTGTGTTAAATCCTGAACTTGCCTGGTTAGTCTTGCCTAGATTGTAGGATAGTCGGTTAGGAAAGGGTCGTAGGTTGTTTTTCAGATTAGTCCATTTTTTGCCTAAATAACTTCCATGTGAGAATAAGTATCCCTTGATCTCAATTTTTAAGCCTTATCGCCTATTTTTATTATTACACCTTTCACCTTCCCATTTGTGTTATAATGAACCTATTTTGTCCCCAGTCCTCTATAGACATTGTGAACCTCAACTCGTGAAAATTGCCCAAGTTAAGGGTGTATATCATAGGGGTACGTAATGTAAAGTAGGTATAAGGAAGTCTAAAATAATAAAAATGATATAAAGGTTGGGTGTGGTAGAAAAATGTGAAAAGAAAAGAAGAGAAAAAAATATGAAGAGAAAAAGAAAGAATAAAAGAAACCACACCCAACATGAATGTGCAATAAAGAATAAAAAGAGGAAAATAAAGGTGGAATAAAAAAGGGAAATTGGTTGTTTAGTGGACTCCAAAGAAAGTGTAGTTCCCAGAAATCTTAGTCACTAAATATATCCATATGTACCATACTAGCCCCCAAGCCTACATTACAAGCTGAATAAAATCCTATAATGATCCTAACTTGACTGTCTGAAAGCTAAGATATAGAAAATAATGGCAAGCCAAATGGTATTTGATGTGCATTGGTGGTACTTCTCTTGTAAGAGTGAGTGTCTCTTCGTATTCCCTGCATTAACATGCATTATTTCATATGAGTGAGTGAGACTTCTTTGTTATGAGGGCACATGGGTTGTATTACTAGTTGCTTACTTGTTTGGATAGTGTAACTTGTACATATATATGGTTGTCCATTGCTAATGTAATTCCATATCTTGATTCCCTTGTATCACATTTTTGTACTTTATTTATACACACGATTAGTTTTGAAGTGTTGAAATAGGGGGTGGTAAAGTTTTTGAGCTGAAAGTGTTGATTGACTACCTTAGATAGCTTAGAGTTTTCCTTGTTAAGAGTGGTAGTTTGGTTTTGTTGTGTTGTGTTTCTTGAGGACATGCGGATGTTCTAAGTTGAGGGTGTCGATGTGCTATCGATTCATGGAACTTTTGACGTTTAAAACAATTAAAATATACAAGTTGCTTAGGATATTTTGGAGATATGAAGTCCTTTTTGCTATGTTTTGCAGGAAATCAGGTTTTGGAACTATTTTGGAAAAAGGTGTGAAAGTAGAAGTTTTGGGACACTAAAGTGGGAAACTACGGCCCGTATGTGCCACCTACAGTCCATAGGTGCCAAAGTAGGTGTCAAAAAGGGAAATCCAGAGATTCAGAAGTTCAGAGAAAAAGACTCGGTCACTTACGGAGGGCACCTATGGCTTGTAAGTCTTACTTACGGTCTGTAGGTACTAGTGTAGGTCTCAGAAAAACAAATTCCAAAGAGTTCAGAAGTTCTTGGATACTAGGGAACCTATGTAGGACTACCTACTGCCCGTAGGTAGCCCAATAAGTGGCCACCGACCTTAATTTCCTTCTTTATTTTGGATTTGTTTCCTAGGGTTTTATTTTACTCTATATATACCTTTTTGACATTTCTTATTTAGGTAACGCACTTTATATACTTACAAACACATATTTGATTCCAAGATCTAATTTTGATCTTGGGATTGCTTTGTATTGATTTTAGTTCATAATTTAGTTGAAGACTTTTGGTTTTATTTATTGATTATTGTGATATTGTTTATTACTTTCATTATGAATTTCATTGATCATTTCACAACCATGAGCGGCTAAAGCCCTTAGCTAGGGTTGTGAGATCTCTGGTAGATTGATAAATTAAGAGAAGTGCTAAGTTGTTCTGAATTGATATTCTTGTATGTATTGTGGTTATCTTTAGTTTAATAGATTTCTTAGTGGTTTAAAACGTTAGGAACCTACGTTGTATATCACTACTTACTTTACAAGATAAGTATGGATTAGGAAAAGATAATCACAACAGTAATTTGAAGATAAATTATAGATCGAGGCTAATCAGCATCATCTACTTAAGACTATTATCAATCATCTAATAACTTGAGACTCAAAATGTAATAGTTAACTGGGATCTAGGATTAGGGTTATTAATGCAACATCCTAATACTAAAAAGGTAAAGGGTGAAATCTATCAATGAGTCCACAAGATAGTTCATGATTTTGTATGTAGTATATCAGGTTGGTTCAACAAAGCATGATAAACCTACTGAGTTAAGAAGCCAGGGGTAGCACAGTCTTAGTATTTGTTTTCGACTGATTACAACCAAATTTGAGTTTGTTACTTGTTAAAGATTACTACTACAACCCACCCACCCACGCCCCAATTACTTTCTTCACTTCTCATTGACTCCAACAAATGAGAGATATAATTCCACATATTCCCTTGGGATTCGACCCCAACTTTGTTGGGTGACTCTATTTTTCTTCAATCCCTTTAGTATCAATTTAAGGCACAGCTTTGGGAGACATCAACTATGATTTCACAGAACTTTAGATGCTTAAAACTATGAGAACATGCATGTACTTAAGGTTATTTTGTTAGATTTGATATGTTTTGGAGTGATTTTGCAAGAAATTAGGTGTTTTAAGCTAACCGAAAAAAAGGAGCTGAAAGTTGAAAATTGACTACCTACTTGGGTACCTACTTCGAGTAAGTCCCACCTACTTGGAGTAAGTGAAAGAACATAAGTATCAAAAGAACCAAGTATAAAGAATCAGTAGAAGAAGTTTTAACGCTGTCACCAACCGTCAGGCATCTACTGGGCATTAGTGCCCCCTACTAGGCATAGGTGGCCCGTCGTAGGTGTCAGAAAGTGAATTCTAGAGAGCCAAAATTTAGGTACCACCTATGGCCACCTACCTACTGGCTGTAGGTACCACCTACGGCCTATAAGTGATTCCGAGGTTATCACCGATTCACTTTTCCCAGATCATTTTGGATTGATTTTCTAGGGTTTTCATGTTATCTATAAATACCCTTTTGACATTTTTAGTGGAGAGAGTCTTATATATAACCTTTGGGGATAAGTTTACATACTTTATATTCTCTTGCAAACAACTTTTGATTCCAATATTGATTTTTGATCTTAGGATTCTTATGTTCTTGGTTTTTGGTTGAATAATTGATTTGAGACTTTCGTTTTTCTTCTTTTACTATTGTGAGATTATTTTTATGTTTTATATATGAACTCCATGAATTGTCTCGCAACTATCAGCAGCTAATTCCCTTAGCTAGGATTGTGGGAAACCTAACGGATTAACAAAGTAGAGTAAGTGCCAAGTCATTCTAGATAAAGATTCTTGCATGTATTGTGTCTTTCTTCGATTTAATTGATTTTTTAGTGGTGGTCAACATTGAGAACCCATCTATATTCACTACATACTTCAAAAGAGAGGTTGAGCTTAGAAAAAGAATATCATAATAGTGATTTGGAGTTAATTATTGATATATTCTAATCATCTTCATCTACTTAAGATAATTATCTTCATCTAGAAAAAGAAGATCACAACAATGATTTGGAGTGAATATACATGTTTTAATAATGGTTTTGCACATGGTGGGTGATGGATAATTGCGTTTTAATAATTGGGTCATGGTTAAATCTAAACTTAATGGTTTTTACTTTGGTTTTGGTCTTGGTAAAGGTATTACCTTAATGTGTTTGTGAAAATATTTGTGAGAAGAATCTAGTCAAATGATGGGTTGTGTTTTGAAATAATGCTTAACATAAGAATTTTAATAAAGGATGCATGGTTTTGTAAAGGTCTTGATAACCATAACTTGAATTGAATCATGATTTGAACTAAGGCATTGGCCTAGTAATTTAAATGGTTGGTAAATGGTTTTATGAAGGCCTTATTAGTCATATGTTGATTTGAATTATAAAGTTGGTGGTTTAAATGGCTAAATGGATTCGAGTCCCTAAATGTTGAATTAAATTGATATTTTTGTATAGACAACTGTTTCGAGTCCCAAAGTCAATTGATATTAGTTTGGGCATGTTTTACGCTTGGAACTGGTGGTTGGTATTACGATACCAACCAGATGCCTTGGGTAAGTAATTGAAATAATGATTGTGTGTATATGTAAATGATATTAATATTGGGCTTTAAAGTGAGTGAGAACCTTTCTACCCATCACCGGCTTCTGGTGATGGGCCTGAGCTTAAAGAAGAATAAGAAGAAAAAGGGTGGGAAAGGCCAATCGAGAATAAAGTGGGGTGGCTTGACACTGAAGAGTGTGCTGGAGATAAGGTAGAAGATCGCGGAAATAGGGGTGTGAGAGTATAGAGGCGTGGATGGTATGTGGGATAGGGTGGCTAGGTGCATCAAGGATACTACTAGAGAGGTGTTGGGTATCTCAAGGGTCCAGACTGGTCAGCATCGGGGGGATAGGTGGTGGAGTGAAGAAGTAAAGAAAAAAGTAGAGACTAAGAAGGTGGCGTATGCTAAGTTGGTTGAAAGTAAGGATAAAGATGATAAGAAGGTAAATAGGGAGGAGTATAAGTTAGCTAGGAAAGAGGCCAAGTTAGTAGTTATGGCTACTAAGACAACATTGTTTGAGTGCTTGTATGTGGAGCTAGAGAAGAGAAGCAGGGAAAAAGGTTGTATAGTCTTGCTAAGGCTAAGAAGAGGAAGGGTCGTGACCTTGATCAAGTAAAGTATATTAAGGAGGAGGATGGTAGTGTGCTGGTGGAGGACGCTCATATTAAGAAAAAATGACAGTCATATTTTCACAAACTCTTGAATTATGAGGGGGAAAGAGACATTATGTTAGGGGAGCTGGAGTACTTAGAGGGGTGTCGTGATTTCAGATATTGTAGGCATTTTAGGTTAGAGGAGGTCAACAAGTCTATTTGCAGGATGCGAAGGGGTAGGGCGATGAGATTCTTGTGGATTTTTTAAAGTTTACTGGCGGGGCTGGTTTGAGGTGGTTGACTGAACTGTTTAACGACATCTTTAAGACTATGAAAATTCTCGAGGCTTGGAGATGGAGTACCATGATTCCTTTATTTAATAACAAAGGTGACATCCAGAGTTGCAACAACTATAGGGGTATTAAGCTGTTGAGTTACACTATAAAGATTTAGGAGAGAGTGGTCGAGTGGAGGTTGAGGAGGATAGTGTCTATTTTGAAGAATCAGTTTGGATTTATGTTTGGTCCCTCGATGACGGAGGCTATTCACCTGGTGTGGAGACTGGTGGAGTAGTATAAGGAATGGAATAAAGACCTTCACATGGTGTTTATCGACTTATAAAAGGCATACTATAAAGTCCCTAGGGACGTTCTTTGGAGATACTTGAAGGTGAGTGGGGTACCGATAGCATACATCAGATCAATTAAGGACATGTATGATGGATCAAAGACTCATGTAAGGACAGAGGAAGGAAATTCAGAGAATTTCCCTATCCTAACTGGGTTTCATTAGGGATCGACTCTTAGCCCATTGTTGTTTGCATCGGTGATGAATGTGTTGACACGACGTATTCTAGGAGATGTACCTTAGTGTATGATTTTTGATGATGATATAGTATCGATTGATAAGACATGGAAAGGTATGCATAATAAATTATAGGTTTGGAGACAAAACCTTGAGTTAAAAGGGTTCAGGTTGAGTAGGAAAAAGACTAAGTATATGGAATGCAAGTTTAATGACTTGAGGTAGGAGTACGAGGTGGTAGTAAAGTTATGTTCACAGGTTGTTTATAGGAGAGATAGTTTTAATTATCTGAGGTCGATGATTCAGGGGAATGGTTAGATTGATGAGGATATCTCCCACCATATTGGGACAGGATCGATGAAGTAGAGGCTCGCCTCGAGAGTGTTGTGTGATAAGAAGGTGCTGCCAAAACTTAAAGGCAAATTCTACAGATTGGCAGTCCTTCCGGCCATGCTGTATAGAGCAGAGTATTGTCCAGTCAAGAACTCTTATATTCAAAAATTAAAAGTGGCAGAAATACGGATGTTGTGTTGGATGTATGGGCTTACTAAGGGTGATAGGGTTAGGAATAAGACTATTTGAGAGAAGGTTGGAGTGGCTTCGGAGGAGGACAAGATACGAGAAGTTCGATTAAGATGGTTCAAGCATATGATGAGAGGAAGTGATTCTCCAGTTCGTAGGTGTGAGAGTCTAGCTTTGGATGGTTTTCGGTGAGGTAGGGTAGGCCAAAGAAATATTGGAGAGAGATAATTAGACTCAACATAGAGCAGTTACAGCTTACTGAGGACATGACCTTAGATAGGAAGGTTTGGAGGACACGAATTAGGATAGAAGGCTAGTGCATATGGGAGGGTCGCAGTTAGTAATTAGGGGAGCATTGGGGTCGGGGGTATAAGGGTGGGGGTGCCTTTGGTTCGTTAATGTAGGGTATTACTTTGTGGGAGTCTTATTGTTGTTGTTCCATCTTGTTTCATGCTTTTATTATGAATTTGTTTAGTATTTGATAACACTCAACTTACACGTCAATTTAGTGCAAGGCGGTGTCATCAATATATTTACCCAACATTGGAGTCGGGGTCGAATCCATGGGAACAATGTGAGTGGCGATTAAACTAGTTTGAAACTAAAGCTTTAAGTTGAATTCAAATAAATCATATGAAAAGATAAAATGGGGGGTTTTTGATGATCAGCAAATAATTGTTGGTCACTTTATTTTCAGTGTTTGTAATCAAGAGTTTATGATAAACCAAAATTTGTTCACTATGGGTTTTGGTACTTGATAGATTTTAATAGTGATTCAAGATTCTCACTATAGGTAGGAACAACAGATTATCTTTATCGAAGTTATGCCTAAATGTATCTCGACCTACTTAAGAATTTAATTACCTAATACTCTCGAACATAGGGAATTTATATTCACTGACCAGACTTCACCTCAGGTTAATTAACCTTGTTAGAACATCAATTATTAAACAGAAGGTTGGTAGCTTCCAAGTCCCTATCAATAATTCACTTCCTGCTATACTTGACTTCTTATCTCAAGCAAATCAAAGCAGGTGCTATCTATCATTTGCAATCAATAGACAATAATTAAAACCTCAGAATTATCAAGGAGTCCTATTACCTTTAGAATCTTGAACACTTAGCAACTTACCAAGACCTAACCCATACATCCCATAATTCGGGTTAAAGGAATTTAGCCACTCATAATGTAATAATCGATACAACAAGCTGAATTCATAATTTGAAAGATGAACTTACATCAAGATGAATAGCAACGAGTGTTTCTCATATTAGATCAAAGTAGAAGTCCCAAAATATTGATGATAATCTCTTTAGAGTTAATTGTTTTGTTCAAGCCAAGAAACTAGAGAGAAAATAATAAAAAATACGTGCGATCCAAAATAGGTTCAGAATAATAATCATCCCCTTTAGAAAACCCTAAACTATGTTTTAAATACTTCACTCTAATTATGGAAACAAAATGAAAGAGTCCAGGGTTTTTCTCGGATTAGGTGACGACATGCGTGATGCGTTATCAAGAGGCTGACGACTTATCAGGATGTCGTCAGCTCCTCTTCAATTTTGAAAATTTTTGCTTAAGGCTGAGGGTGAACCCTGACGGCTTATCAAAACTGTGATGACATATCAAACAATGTCATCACTTCTCCACCTCAGCTCCCATGTTTTGTCTAAGGCTGACGGCGACTATGACGGCTTATCACACTTCTGATGTCCTATCACAAATGTCATCAGGAATTCCAACTGAAGTCCAATCTCTATCTAAGGCTGACGATGAAGCTGATAACCTATTAGAGTGTTGACGGCTTATCAGGAATGTCGTCAGCCACACTTCTCTTCTATTTTCTTCAGATTTCAACTCTTTTACTTCCATCATTGTTGGTTCTCTTGCATCTTGACTTTCACTACAAAACAAAGATAAAACAATCAAAAACGATAAAAGTTACTTAAGACTTTGCAATTATTATCAATTAAAAGCCTCAAATGTGTTAGCATATGGTCACACACCAACACCCTCAACTTAAAACAATTATTTGTCCTCAAGCAACTAAAACACAACCGAAAGGATACAAAGTACATTTGGTAGTCAATCATCTATATTATCTCAAAACCATCTTTACCTTCTCCAAGGTCAATTAATTCCAAATCAACTATGTATGCTATTGAAGAACAACAATGGGACACACAGGAATCAAGATATGACATCAACTTAGCAACAACAACCATGCATGTACCAAGATTACACTATCCAAACAAGTTAGAAACTAGCAACGTAACCAGTGTTCCCTTACAACAAAGAGGTCCCTCCTCATCCATAAATGAACTCAAGCATGTCAATGTAGGGACGGTCAAGAGACACTCACTCTCAGAAAGAAGTTGTAGTCAATGTATGCCAAATACCATAAGCTTGCCCTTATTTTTATTATCGAAGCTTTCAGACAGTTAAGTTAGGATCACTATAGGACTTTTCTTCAGCTTGTAATGTAGGTTTGGGGCTGATATGATACACAAGGATATTTAAAGTAACTAAGCCTCCTTGGCACTACACTATTTTTAGGGTCTCACTTATCAACCGTTACCTTATTTCTCCCTTTCTTGATTAATGCACATTCAAGTTGGGTGCAGTTTTTATTCATTCATTTTCTCTTTTTCACAACTTTTCTTTTTTTTTTCATTCTTTTCTACCATACCCAGCTTTGCATATTATTTTTTTTACCCTTTCTCATACTCATTTTACACCACGTACCCCTATGATAGCCACCCTCAACTTAGGCTATTTGACTAAGTCAAAGTGCACAATGTCTAAGGAGGACCAGGGCTAAAACAGGTCACAAATGGGAAAGTGATAAGTAGAATAAAAAGAATAGGCATTCAAGCTCAAAATCAGGATCAAGGGATATTATTCACATATGGAAGGTCATTTAGGCTAAAAGTGAACTAATATCAACAACGGCCTATGATCCTCTCCTAACCACTATCCTAAACCAAGGAAAGCCAAATGGGTAAGTTTTGGATTTAACACACAATGGGAACTACGTAGTATCTCACACACACATGGCACAAAGGTACATCACAAGCTACTACCCATTCAGTTCATGCAATTGTTTAGCAATGGTTATAATGTCACTAGTCTAATTCCATAACAAGATGCACAGTGGTCACACATAAATTCATATCATACAGTTATAAAACAGACCATTGGAGAGGTGTTCAAAAATCAACAAAAATATGTTAACTGCCTAAGGTACTTGTATTTTTCCTAGTCAACAACAACATTTTATAACAAATCACAATACGCCTAAACATGCCGGCTTCACTAGGAACAAGACTCCGAGGAAAAGAGGCACAGCAACAAAAACCCAAAGAGGACATCAACACCCATAAGTAGTCCCACCCTCAACTTAAAATCATGCAATGTCCCAAATGCGTCAAACCAAAACAAAAGAGTTAGAAACATACGTGTGGCACCATGGGTGCGAAGATCTGATGTCAATCACATAATACGAATACAAAAAAAAGTACCTTGGGTTGCCTCCCAAGCAATGCCTGATTTAATGTCGCAGCACGACCAGGTTATCTTGGCTACTCAGAATTCATCAAGATATCTTGAAAGTTCTTCATCCTTTATCCCTCCACTTAAATGATTTGAATCATTGGCCTATCTTTCGATCTTTACATCTTTTAGGTGCGTTGGGCAAATATGAGAGCATGATAAGGAAAGTTCTATCATGCCACTTTGAAGACTTGAACCACTTGCCTAATTTTGCATGAAACTTTTGTGTGGGCTCATTTGGCAATAGTGAGAATCTTAAAAAGCCACTAAATGGATATTAACCTTTAAGTTTCTTGGCCTTCAAGATTGCGGTTGTATTATAACCTTTCGGAAAGACAAACTCCAAAGTGTAGGAATTTTTCTCCTCATTTCCAAAATTCACCATTTGCATGGGTGATTTAACTTTCATCACATCCTTCATGCATAATTTTGAAACGGGATTCGAGTGAGGTCTTCTACCTAATTTCGCAGTTTCATCCTTCTCGACATCTTCACCCCTAATTGGGCTAGAGTCTTTATAAGAGAGTGGCTTGGTTTCTTTTTTGCCTCAGCACCATTTCCTCAATCTTGGCATCATATCTCATGGTTGGTTCAGTTGGCTGGAAAATCACCGAGTGTTGCTTATTATCAAGGTCAACATCAACATAGGATTCTTGCTCCTCATCTTCACACTCTTCCATTATTTTAAATGATTCCACAGATAAGATATCATTTAAACATAATATAGAAGAATGCTTTGAATGATTGACCTCTATATCCATCTCCTCATGAATGATTGGATTCATGTCTTGACGCATATCACATACGATATCATACGTCTCTTTTTGGAGATCTAACATTCATTAAAATATAGCTTTAATGCCACTCTTCCCAGTGCTTCGTTCTTCCTTTTTTTGAACATAAGACCTATCAATCTCATAAGAAGAACTAGAATTTGGGTTAGCACAATAGGGGGAAGGGGAATTTGATAAATCACTCCAATGTCCATCTTAACCACCACATAAAGAACAATCATACTCCCGGTAGGATGGAAATGGTGCACACATCTCTCTCCGGGGAGCATATCTACAATCTTGTAAAAAGTGAGGTCTATCACAATATGGACATGGATCATAAAGATAAGATTTCCAACCACCAAGCTCATGTTCATTCCACGATGCCATAGTAATAAGTAAACTAAAATAAAAATCTACCTAACACAAGAAATAAAAGAAAACTAAAAATAAATATTTACAAGTTTGAATTCAAGTGAGTAGGCTAAAATTCCAAACCAACTCAATACACTAAATTGTTCCCTGGCAACGGCGCCATTTTTTATAACGCTCAACTTACACGTCAATTTAGTGCAAGGCGGTCATTGTTAATATATTTACCCAACTTAGGAGTTGGAGTCGAATCCACAGGGAATAATGTGAGTGGCCATTAAACTAGTTTGAAACTAAAGCTATAAGTTGAATTCAAACAAATGATATGAAAAGATAAAATGGGGAGTTTTTGATCATCAGCAAATAATTGTTGGTCACTTTAGTTTTAGTGTTTGTAATCAAAAGTTTATGGAAAACAAGAATTATGTTCACCATGGGTTTCGGTAATTGATAGATGCTAATAGTGATTCAAGATTCTCACGATAGGTGGGAACAACAGATTATCTTTATCAAAGGTATGCCTAAATGTCTCTCGACCTACTTAAGAATTTAATTACATAATCCTCTCAGACTTAGGGAATTTATATTCAATGACCAGACTTCACCTCAGGTGAATTAACCTTGTTACAGTGTCAATTATTGAATAGAAGGTTGGTATCTTCCAAGTCCCTGTCAATAATTCACTTCTTACTATAGTTGATATCTTATCTCAAACAAATCAAAGCAGGTCATATCTATTGTTTGCAACCAATTGACAATAATTAAAACTTCAGAATTATAAAGGATTCGTACTACCTTTAGAATCTTGAACACTTAGCAACTTACCAAGACCTAACCCATAGATCCCATAATTTGGGTTAAAGGGATTTAGCCACTCATAATGTAATAATCTATGCAATAAGTTGAATTCATAATTTGAAAGATGAACTTACAGTAAGATGAATAGCAACGAGTGTTTCTCATATTAGATCAAAGTAGAAATTCCAAAATATTGATGATAATCTCTTCAAAGTTAATTGTTTTGTTCAAGCGAAGAAACTAGAGAGAAAAATAATAAAATACGTGCGTTCCCAAAATAGGTTCGGAATCCTCTTAGAAAACCCTAAACTATGCTTTAAATACTTCATCCTAATTATGGAAACAAAATCACAGAGTTCAGTATTTTTCTCGGATTAGGTGCCGACATGCTTGATGCCTTATTAGGAGGCTGATGACTTATCACTGATATTGTCAGCTTCTCTTCAATTTTGATAATTTCTATTTAGACTGATGGTGAATCCTAACGGCTTATCAAAACTATGATGACATATCAGACAATCTTGTCACTTCTCCACCTCAAATCTCATGTTCTGTCTAAGACTGACGGTGACTATGATGGCTTATCACACTTCTGATGGCCTATCACAAATGTCGTGAGAAATTCCAACTGAAGTCCAATCTCTGTCTAAGGCTAACGATGAAGCTGATAATGTATCAGAGTACTGACGACTTATCAGGAATGTCATCAGCCACTCTTTTACTTCCATCATTGTTGGTTCTCTTGCCTCTTGACTTCCACTGATAATAAAATATAAAACAATCAAAAATGATAAAACTTGCTTAAGACTTTGCAATTATTCTTAGTTAAAAGCCTCAAATGTGTTAGCATCTGCTCACACATCAACACCTTCAACTTAAAACAATTGCTTGTCCTCAACCAACTAAAACACAACCAAGAAAATACAAAGTACATTCAGCAGTCAACTATCCAAATTATCGCAAAACATCTTCACCATCTCCAAGGTCAATCAATTTACAAACAGCTATGTATGTTGTTGAAAAGCAAAAACGTGACACGCAAGAATCAAGATATGGCATCAAATCAGCAACAACAACCATGCATATATTAAGCTTGCAGTATCCAAACAAGTTAGCAACTAGTAACATAACCAGCGTGCCCTCACCATAAAGAAGTCCCATTGCACTTATATCAGATATCACATATGTAACCATGGGGACAATCACAAGACACTCAATCTCAGAATGAAGTTCCAATCAATGTATGCCGAATACCATAGGCTTACCCTTATTTTCATTACCAAGATCTTCAGACAGGTCAGCTAGGATCACTATAGGTCTTCTCTTTGGCTCGTAATGTAGGATAGGGCCTAGATGATACTCGATGATATTTAAAGTGACTAAGCCTCCTTAAAACTACACTAGATTTTGGGGTCTCACTCATTTACCTTTTTCTACTCTTCTCTTTTCTTGATCACACTTATTCAGGATGGGTGCGGTTCTTTTCTACAATCACTTCTTTTTTTTTACAACTTTTCTTTTCTTGTTCTTTTCCACCGCACCCAGCTTTTTATTCCTTTCTTTTACGCTACCTTTCTTTATACTCATTTTAAATCATGCACCCTTATGCTAGCCACCCTCAACTTAGGCCATTTACCTAAGTCAAGGTGCACAGTGTCCAAGGAGGACCATGGATAAAACAAGTTCATTATGAAATAAAAATGGGACGGTGATAGGTATCATAAAAGAAATAGGCTATTCAGGCTCAAAATAGGGATCAAGGGATATTATGCATACAGGGAAGGTCATTTAGGCTAAAGTAGGCTAATATCAAAACGGCCTATGATCCTTTCCTAACCCCTATCCTTCAACCTAGGTAAGACTGATGATAGGCGAAATTACGCGCCTATATCAATATATTTTGCCCATA
>NW_025888266.1:0-11970 GCF_002878395.1 Capsicum annuum | reverse complement strand
CGACCGCTTTACACTCCCACGAGAGCTGTAGATTGAGCGTTATCAAAGACTAACTAAGCAAGTTCTGAATTCAACATACAAATGGAACTAAGTAGAATTTAACACGCACCTGGAACACAAGTATATCACAAGTTACTACTTATCCGGTTCATGCAATTATTTAGCAATGGTTATCAAGTCACTAGAACTAATACAATACAAAGATGCACAATGGTCATAATTAGATGCAAATCACACAGTTAAAGAATTAGACCACTTGAGAGGTGTTCACAAAATAACAAAACTGTGTTAACTGCCTCAGGTACTTGTATTTCTCATAATCAACTACAAAATATTACAATGACAACTCACCTTACACCCTCAACTTAAAATCAAAGAAAAACAAAATCAAGGGTTAGGGTATACCTAGAGTAGATCAAGTATGGTGATCATGGGTTGCCTCCTATGTAGCGTCTGATTTAACATCGCGGCACAACTCATGTGTCTCGATTACTTCAGACTTCATCGAGACAGATAGTAGCAATACTTTTCATTGAGTATTTTGGACCAATATAAAGTTTGACTCGTTGCCCATTTACCTTGAAGATATTGTTGTCTTAATTTTCAAGTTCTACTACTCCAGATGAGTAGACTTGACTAACTCAAAATAGGCCTGACCACTTGAATTTAAGGTTACTTGGGAATAGTTTGAGTCTGGAATTGAACAGAAGCACCAAGTCACCTTTTTGGAATTCTCATTTCTCAATTCTACAATCATGATACTTCTTCATCTTTTCTTTATATAGGTCTGCTTTTTCATATGTCCTGAGATGGAATTCATCCATCTCATTCAGTTGTCCCAGTCTTAGCTCTGTTGTCTCCTTCCAACTCAAATTTAACCTTTTGAGTACCCATAAAGCCTTTTGCTCCAGCTCGAATAGTAAGTAGAATGCTTTGCCATAGACCAACTGGAATGGTGACATGCCAATGAGTGTCTTGAAAGTAGTCCAGTATGCCCACAAAGCATCATTGAGCTTTTGAGACTAGTCTTTCCAACTAGTATTCACTATTTTGGATAGGATGGTTTTAATCTCTCAATTTGATACCTCCACTTGTGCACTAGTTTATGGGTGATATAAAGTGGCTACTCTATGTTGTTTCACCCCATATTTTGCTAAGGCAGCTTGAAACACTTTGTTGCAAAAATGAGATCCTCCATCGCTTATAATAGTTTGTAGTACTCTAAAGCGAGAGAAGATATTCTTATTGAGAAAAGCAATAACCCTATTTCTTTCATTATCAGCCAAGGCAATAGCTTCGACCCATTTTGAGACATAGTCAATAGCAACTAAAATATACTTTATCCCATACGAGCTTACAAAAGGATCCATAAAATCGATGCCCTAGACGTCAAACAATTCCACTTCAAATATTTTAGTCAAAGGCATCTCATGTCTTTTGGAGATCGACCCCTGCCTCTGACATTGGTCGTATTTCAACACAAACTCATGAGTATCCTTGAAGAATATTGGCCAATAGTAGCCGCTCTATAACACCTTCCTAGTCGTTCGGTCACCTGCTTGGTGACCTCCAACTAGGAAAGCATGACATGCTTCCAATATACAAAATATATCCACTTTTGGCACACACCTTATAATATTATCAGTACATCTCTGAAAAAGATACAGCTCATCCCAGAAGTAATATGTCACATCATGAAGGAATTTGTTTCTTTGATGGAAAGAAAGATTTTCTGGAATGACCTCACTCACAACATAATTTGAAAAATCAGTGTACCAAGGCAATTTCTCCACAGCAGCAACCAAGATCTCCTTATTAGGAAATGCATCATTTATCTCTATTTCATTATTAATTGCCTTTTTACCTTCCATTCTATACAGATGATCTGCAACCTGGTTTTCACAACCCTTTCTATCTTTGACTTCAAAGTCAAATTCTTGTAGCAGCAACACCCATCTAATCATCCTTGGTTTTGCATCCTTCTTAGCCATCAAATACCTCAAGGTTGTATGGTCAGTGTGTACCACCACCTTGGTCCCAAGCAGATAAGCCCTGAATTTCTCAAAAGTATACACTACAGCCAGGAGTTCCTGCTCAGTGAAAATGTAGTTATTTTGCACTCCATTTAGTGCTTTGCTGGCATAATATATTGGATGAAATAGTTCATCCTTCTTTTGTCCCAATACAGCTCCAAAAGCAACATTGCTTGTATCACACATGATCTCAAATGGTTTTGACCAGTCCGGTGCCTCAATTATAGGGGCCTCAACCAACTTATTTTTAAGGCATTAAAATTCCTTCAAGCAATCATCATCGAAGGAAAACTTTACTTCTTTCTCCAAAAGTTTGTAAAGTAGATTTTCAACCTTCAAGAAGTCTCTTATAAACCTCCAATAAAAACCAGCATATCCAAGAAAACTACGCACTCCCTTCACTGAAATGGGAGGTGGTAGTTTCTCAATAAATTCAACCTTGGCTCGATCAAACTCTATCCCTTTTGCTGAAATTTTGTGCCCGAGAATGATGCCCTTCTTTACCATAAAGTGGCATTTCTCCCAATTAAGCACCAAATTAAATTCAACACATCATTTTAAGGACATACTCAGGTTTGCCAAATATAGCTCAAAAGAATCTCCCACCACAGAGAAATCATCCATGAATACCTCTATGGTGTCCTCCACCAAATCTGAGAAAAAAGACATCATGCACCATTGAAAAGTAGCGGGTACATTGCATAGCCCAAACGGCATCCTCTTAAATGTAAAGGGGCCATATGGGCATGTGAATGTTGTCTTCTCCTAATCTTCAGGAGCAATACAGATATGGTTATATCCAGAATAATTATCCAAGAAGCAATACCATCCCCTTTCGGCCAATCGATCAAGCATTTGGTCTATAAAGGGCATCGGGAAGTGGTACTTCAAAATCTATGAGTTTAGTTTGTTGTAGTCTATGCAAACTCTCCACCCAATCATAGGCCTGAGTGGAATCAACTCATTTCTTTCATTTACAACTACAGTTATGCCCCTCATTTTTCGGCACACATTGAACTGGGCTTACCCATTAGCTGTCAAAAATAGGGTAAAATACTCCTGCATCCAACCACTTAATAATTTCCTTCTTAACCACCTCTTGTATTGGTGGGTTAAGATGGCATTGGTGCTCAATGGTTGGAATACAATCTTCCCCAAGTTGTATTTTATACGTGCAGATGCTAGGGGGAATGCTAATAATATCTACGATATTCTATCCTATTGCTCTCTTGTACCTTTGAAGTACTGAAATAAGTGCTTCTACCTACTGTTCGCCCAAATCAGCTGCAATAATAACGGGTAGCATATTTTCATTACCCAAAATCACGTACCTTAAATGCCCAGGCAGTTCTTTTAATTTCAACACCGGTGGCTCTTCAATGAATGGCTTAGCTAGTGGTGTTAGTCGATTAGAAAGATCAAGGTCTAGCTTCTTAGGAGCATAAAAGTATGAACCCAATCATAACAAAGCACAAACAATTTTTTCGTACTCTTCAATGCCTTCACGATCAAAATTCATCAAAAGTGCGGCTAAAGGCTCAACAACAAGTTGCTCCTCTATTGACACCTCCTGTTCATCCTTATAATACACATCAACAACTTAGAACAAACATATTTCTTCATGATGCTTCATTGATTAGCACACATCAAATTTCACCACTTCATCATTCAGCCTGAATAAGAGCTCATTAGCTCTCAATTCAATCAACATACTTTTATTTGTGAGGAAAGGTCGACCTAAGATTATGGCCACCACAAAGTCCACCTCGCAATCCAGAATGACTAAATCCATAGGGAATATGAAGCTATCTACCTTTACTAACACATCATACAAAATACCAACAGGTCATTTTACTGACCTATCCGCCATCATGAGTCGCATGTTAGTGGGTGTGGGATTTTCCAAACCCAGCTTTTTATATATAGCTAGTGGCATTAGATTAATGCTCGCTCCCAGATCACATAATGCCTTAGCGAATTCCAGATACCCAATCGTACAAGGAATAGTGAATGGTCCTGGGTCTATCTTCTTCTACACCAAGGTCCTCATAGAAATAACGCTACAATAATGGAGATTATCCTACGGTTCGTAGCTCACCGCTCTTTTCTTAGACACAAGGTCCTTAAAGAATTTTGCATACCCTTGCATTTTCTCGAGTGCCTCGACCAAAGGTACATTCACTGTCAATTGTTTTACCATTACCATGAATTTACTGAATTTTAAATCATCAATTTTTTTCTTCAATCGTTGAGGAAAGGGGGGTGGTGGTCTGGGAATAATTTTCACCACTACATCCTTCTCCTTCTTTTTCCCTTTTTCTGGAGCATCATCAGAACCATCTAGCTTCTCAGAATCCACTGGACCACCTTCTTCCAGTTTATCATCAACTATATTTTTGCCTACTGAAGGGCCAGGTAATATCTTACCACTTCTAATGGTAATCGCCATACATGGGCCATCATTCCATGGATTTTGGACTGTATCACTAAGTAATATTCAACTCTTCTTCTAATTCAGTGCTGCGGAGAGCTGTCTCATTAGTTGGTCCAGCTGCTTGATCGAAGCGGAGTGTGAGTTTACCAACTGACTAATAGATGACAGATCGATCTTCATGGTAGTCACTCCTGAGTTGGTAGCCTCTACTCCCTTTAACAATTTAGCCATCATGTCCTCCATGGACATCTTGTCAGAACTTACTGTAGCAACTTCATGATTTCCAGGAGGGACATATAGCCCACTCCTATTATTATTGCTCCTCCGATTTCCCTACTTCCTATCTTTAAAACTAGGCTTATCATAATAACTCCGATCTTGATTTTCCTGGCTATTTCCTTGAAAACCCCCTGATTATTGACGTAGTTTGCCTCTTCTTCAGGATTATCATCAACTCTATCTTGAGATCCCACAGCTTTCACCTTCTCAGTCTTGCCTGATAGCAAGTTCTTGGTTAGTAAATCCATCTGCGTTTTTAGGTGAGCCATGTATTGGTCATGCTCCTCATCTCTTTTGCGGTGTTCCACAATCATACCCACAGAAAGAGTGGCGCTTGCTACCACAGAGTCTCTAGTATGCCATGCCCAACTCTATTTGGTCATTCTCTCTAGCATTTTTGAAGCTTCTAGGAATGTAAAATCAGCAAACGAACCACCACCAGCATTATCTACAATTGGTTTTGTCATAGCATTAAAAGACCTGTACAAAGTCTCCATCAAGTGTATGTCCATCATATTATGGTTCGGACACTATGTCAGCTTTTTTTTTAATCTCTCCCAGGTTTCATGCAAAGCTTCGATCGGGAACTTTCTGAAGTTACTGATCTCGTCCATCATCTGTACCCACCTGGAGGGTGGAAAGAACCATTCTAGGAATGCATCTTTCAACTGTCCCCAGTTGGTTGTCAAATCAGGCATCAGCTTATTTAACCATATTGTTGCCTCTCTAGATAGAGACAATGGGAACAATCTCAAGCAGATTGCATTCTGACCCACTACTGGGTTAACAAATATTTGCAAATGGTGACAAAGTTCACTAAGTGCATATTCGGATCATCGCTAGGCAGGCCACCAAACAACCCTTTTAGATTAAGGAGTTGAATCATAGTACTCGTAATGCTGAAATTTGCCCCTGGTGCCAGTGGTGGAGGAATAATTGTACCAGTAGAACCTACTCCATCTATTCCATCATCATCATCATTGAAATCATACTGGACAGGCTGGCGATCCTACCTTGCTCTGAACGGACGGTTTCTATTAGAATTACGTTGTACTGGTGCAGTTATTTGTTCTGCATGCCTTGGGTTACTAGGGTTTAGCAACTACTCATCTCCCAAATCTTCATCCTCAGGATTTGGGTATCGTACTTAATGACCGACATTCTGCACATTCACCTGAGCTCTAGCTAAGGCTGCTAACCTGTCAGCTTTCTGCTGGTTTGCCATTCTGCGAATTAGTTACGGTTCTGGATTAAATGGTAATAATGGTCCTCTGGAACTTCTGGTCCTTGGTATACACCACAAAGGTCCTGTAGAAAACAAAAACAACAAATAAACGTAAAACTAGGAAACTTGACTAACATTCAATTAGCGCACACAAACTGTAATTTACAACCGTATTCCCCAGCAACAACGCCATCTTTGTAACGCTCAAACTACACCTCTCATGTGAGAATGTAAGTGATCATTGTCAATATATAACCCAACTAGGTTGGGGTCGAATCCCATAGGGAATATGGAGTGAATCTGAGTAATATGCGAATTAATCAACTGATAGTTAGTAGTTTTCTGTAAATTGGGGGTTATGAGAATTTAGCAAATAATTGTTAGGCACTTTAGTTTTAGTGTTTGTAATCAAGAGTTTATGGAAAACCAAAATTATATTCACTATGGGGTTTGGTACTTGTCTTTATTGAAGTTATGCCTAAATGTATCTCGACCTACTTAAACATTTAATTACCTAATCCTCTCGGACTTAGGGAATTTACATTCACTAATTATACTTCACCTCAGGTTAATTAACCTTTTTACAACATTAATTATTAAACGGACGGTTGGTAGCTTCCAAGTCCCTGTCAATAATTCACTTCCTACTATAGTTGATTTCTTATCTCAAGTAAATCAAAGCAGGTGTTATCTATCATTTGCAACCAATAGACAATAATTAAAACCTCGGAATTATCAAGGAGTCGTATTAACTTTAGAATCTTGAACACTTAGCAACTTACCAAGACCTAACCCATAGATCTCATACTTCGGGTTAAAGGGATTTAGCCACTCATAATGTAATAATCGATACAATAAGTTGAATTCATAATTTGAAAGATGAACTTACAGCAAGATGAATAGCAACAAGTATTTCTCAAATTAGATCAAAGTAGAAATCCCAAAATATTGGTGATAATCTCTTCAAAGTTAATTGTTTTGTTCAAGCCAAGAAACTAGAGAGAAAAATAACAAAATACGTACGTTCCCAAAATAGGTTCGGAATCCTCTTAGAAAACCCTAAACTATGCTTTAAATACTTCAACCTAATTATGGAAACAAAATCACAGAGTTCAGTTTTCTTCTCGGATTAGGTGATGACATGCGTGACGCCTTATCAGGAGGCTGACGACTTATCACGGATGTCTTCAGTTCCTCTTCAATTTTGACAATTTATGCTTAAGGCTGACAGTGAATCCTGATAGCTTATCAAAACTGTGATGACATATTAGACAATATCGTCACTTCTTCACCTCATCTCCTATGTTCTGTCTAAGGCTGACGATGACTATGACGGCTAATAACACTTCTGACAACCTATCACAAATATCATCAGGAATTCCAACTGAAGTCCAATCTCTATCTAAGGCTGACGATGAAGCTGATAACCTATCAGAGTGATGACGACTTATCAGAAATATCGTCAGCCACTCTTTTACTTCCATCATTGTTGGTTCTCTTGCCTCTTGACTTCCACTGCAAAATCAAATATAAAAGAATCAAAAATGAACAAAGTTGCTTAAGACTTTGCAATTATTTTCCGTTAAAAGCCTCAAATGTGTTAGCATCTGGTCACACATCAAAACTTAGAGATAAGGATTAAAATAATGCCATGGTAAATAATTTAAAATCATTCAAATCCAACGCACATAATTAAATGCATATATACATATATACATATATGCATACATATCACATGTCAGGTTACGGAACAAATCTTATCATGCACTTTTAAAACATTAGTTTAGATTTTGTAGCTCAACCGTCATAACATACAAAGACACCCATGGGCTATATGGGCCCAGCTCTCCCTCAGCGAGTAGGGCGCCAGTATATCTGGCCGCATAAATCAGAGGGTAAATATTTCATTATAGAGGACTCAAACCTCCCGACATATTAAGTTGACATCAGAACACAATCATGTAATAAGATGTGGGGGGCTCATACCTTCAATCATATGATAATAGTATTTAAGGGGGACTCGAACCTCCCAATAATTTAGACCCCTGCGTCGGCAATCGTGATTTCCAATGTGGGTCCTTCGGGACTACCACATTCAAGACTTAACTACACAATCCTTATTAAAGCCCAGTTAAAAACATTTGTCATGCAATTCCATTCTTTGAAGAACAATACACATTTAGTCATAATGGTTGGTATCGTCATACCAACTATACTTGCAAAGTAACATCAGCATGCCACACCAATTATCATTACTTAGGGGAATTTGCAACCTCCTTGGTTCAATTATAAATCATTATGCTTCATTACCCTTTTTCATTATACAATAGTTTAAGAACAGTTCCAATTCCCACATTTTTCATAACTAAAACCAATTTCACAATATGGAGTTGGGGTCATAACTACTTTAAAAGTCACAAGTTTAGGAAATTAAACTTCCTAGTTCATTCACCATTCCCATGCATCAAAGTGACTTTAAAACCACTACTAAAATATAATTCATGCAGGGACAAACATGAAACGTCACATAAACAATAGTTGTACAAAAACCCTCAACCCATGTTTCCAAAATCAACACCAATATCTCATGAACAACACTTTAAAACATATGTTTTTGACAAATAAACAAGGAGGGAAGAGTAATATGCCTAAAATACCAAGTTTCATGAAAGGAATTCAACCCTTAAGACCTTAGATGGCCTACTTCTTCGAAACCCCAAGTATGGATGGTTAAGAGAATTTGAGAGAGCCTTTTGAAGTGTTTGAGTATGTTAAGGATGAAATATAACCCCCTAAAGTGCGTTATGGATGTGGGGATTTTAATTGGTCAAAGATGGAATTGTCTAAAGTTCCCTCAATTTTAAAAACTTAAAATAGTTGTCAGTGACTACGGATCACTATAAGATTTTAATGGATACATTACAACTCATCACAATGAGTCGTATTCAAGATAGAACCACTAAGTCCCTAGACTAGTCTGGCTATGATTCATACCACCAACTCGTAACCACACTCAACAACTCGTAACCACTTCTTATACTCAAGGCAGCAATAATTTGGGATGACACACTGGACACCCTAAGATTGGGACATAATTACTCATCATGAGTCTCTATGACTCATGTCCTCAAATCATAATAAAGATAGTGTCTTGGGCCAAATTTTTGGATAGTTTACGACTTAATCCTTATAACCCGTAAGAAGTCTAGATGACTAATTGAGAGATACTCGTACTCAGAGTAGAATACTAAGTTACTTGTTCTGGTTAAGCTGTGATTGAGTCCCTATGACTCATCAAGACTCCCTACGACTCGTCAGGGAGTTGTAGTTAGGATAGAAAAGATGAAATTTCCAAAAAATTTCAAGGACCAAAACCTCGGGGAATTATAGTAACAAATGCTCTTTCAACTTTTATAAACCCAATGAACAAGGATTTTAAGGAATACTTGGACACATTTTTTATCGTCTTTATAAATGACATTCTCATTTATTCTAGAATTAATAATGAATATATCAATCATCTAAGTATTGTCTTACATAATCTTAAAGATCATGGGCCATATGCCAAATGCAGTAAGTGTGAATGATAGTTGAAATCAGTAACATTCCTTGGTCATATTATTTTCGATGAATACATTTGGGTTAATCCCTAAAAGATAGAAGCAGTAAGAAATTAGCCTAGACCCATCTCTCTAGCAGATATCAGGAGTTTCTTAGGTTTAGAAGATTACTATAGATAAGTTTTTTAAGGATTTTCCCACATTTATTATCCCATGCCCAATCTAACTTAGAAGAAATTTAAATTTCAGTGGTATGATACTTTTGATAAAAGTTTTTAGGTGCTAAGATTTGACTCACCACTGCGCTAGTTTTAACTCTGCCCAAGGGCTCGGATGGTTTTATGGTTTAATGTGATTCTCCTAGAGTTATGCTTATATGTGTATTGATGCAGTGGCCAAAGTTATAACATTTTCTCTAAACAGCTCAAGCCTTATGAGAAGTACTACTCGAATCATGACATTGAGTTTGCAACATTTGTTTTTGCCTTAAGAATTTAGAGGCATTAACTCTATGGGTTTCATGTTAATATGTGCAACAATCACAAGAGTCTTCGGTATATGTTTAGTTAAAAAGATCTAAATCTCTGTCAGAAGAGATGGCTAGAACTATTAAAGTATTACGATATAAGTATCTTATACCACCTTGGTAAAGATAATATGTTGGCCAATGCTCTAAGCAGATTATCTATGGGAAGCATTGATTATGTAGAGGATGAGAAGAAAGAGTTAATCTATGAGGTTCGCGGACTGGGAAAATTAGGATTTTGATTGGTTGATTTAGATAAAGGTAGTATTTTTGTTTAAAATGGTTCAAAATCCTCTTTGATAGCTAAAGTGAAAGAAAAGCAAGATAGTTCCCCTATGTTGCTTATATAAAAAGCAGTGGTCCAAAGTCAGAAGGTTAAGGTTTTCTCCCAAGAGGGAGATGGTGTTCTTTGCTATTAGAACAGACTGTGTGTTTAAGATATAGATGACTTGAGGCGACAGATATTAGAAAAAGCTCATGGTTCCCCTTATTTTATTTACCCAAGATCCACTAAGACATATCATGGTTTACGAGAACACTATTGGTGGAATTGTATAAAGAGAGATATTGCAAAATTTGTGGCTAAGTGACGAAATCTTCAAAAGGTTGAGGTTGAGCATCATAGACCTGGAGGTATACTTCAGGACATTAGTATTCCTACATAAAGTGGGAAGTACTAAACATGGACTTCATCATAGGGTTTCCTTTTACTTGTTGCCGGCATGACTCCGTTTGGGTTATTATGGATTGAATGACTAAGTCATCCCATATTTTTTCTGTTATCACTTCAAATTCAGCCAAGGACTCCACTAAATTCTACCTAAAGGAGTTGGTGAAATTGTGTGAAGTCCTTTTAACTGTTATTTCTGAGAGAGGTACACAGTTTACCTCTCAATTTTGGAAGATATTTTAGAAAGGTCTTCTTACCCAAATTCATATTAATACAACTTTTCTCCCACGGACATATGGCCAGGAAGAAAGGACCATTCAAATCTTAGAGGACACATTGAGATCATGTGTAATCGATTTCAAAGTAAGTTAGGATAATTATTTGACTTTGATTGACTTTTCTCATAATAACAACTATCACTTTAGTATTCAAATGGCCCGTTATGGCATATTATGATAGGAGGTTTAGATATTATATTGGTTAGTTTGAGGTTGGTGAATCTACATCATAGGGCTAGACTTAGTCAATAAAGATATAGAGAAAGTTTGGCTAATTAGAGAAAGGATGAGAATGGTTCAGAGTCACCAATAGTCCTATGTAGATAAGCAGGGAGCTTGAGTTTGTTGTTAGTGATTTTTTCTGCTTAAAGGTTTCACCTGTGAAGGGGTGATGATATTTGGGAAGCAAGGAATAATCAGCCCCCACTATATTGGTCCTTATGATATTGTAGGTCATTTTGGTAAAGTGGCCTATATGTTAGATTTGCTTACAAATTTAGCAGCAGTGCATCCAGACTTCTATGTTTTCTTGTAAAAGAAATGCATTGGTGATCCCGCATCGGTTGTTCCCTTAGAAAGTATGGGCATGAAAGATAATCCACCTTACGAATTGGTTCCTTTTGAGATCATTGACCATTAGGATCATGAGTTGAGAAATTAGGACGTAAATCAATAGATTGAGGGAGCTACTTAGGAAGAAGAGGCAGATTGGATGACCAAGTACCCCCACCTCTTCCCTTTGAACTCGGTCTCACCCTGAGGTAATAGTTTTCCCTTAATTAATAAATTTTCCCTATTTCATATCATCTAACTCGTCTCATGTCATAGCATGCGTCCATGAATCTGGTTCAGTCTATATTTTAGTTACCAAATCAGTATCATATTAGTGTTCAACTTTTGGAAAACTCAGCGAAGAAGTTCCAAATACAGATAGTGTGAAAGGTTTCTAGTAATATCAGGATTAG
>NW_025888265.1:5937-9652 GCF_002878395.1 Capsicum annuum | reverse complement strand
GAAAAAAGAAAGATTATGCCTTGCTCGAAACTCACATTGAAAATAATAGACATACAAAATATGCAATAGATGTATAATAATATCAAATCAAAATCCATTCAATCAGCTAACTAATACATGTTCTTTAATTGCCAATATTTTTCTCCTGCCTATTATTAATCCATCCTTTTTCAAACACCAAATCTTAAATCGATATTCTCTATAAAAAGAATATTGATCCAAAAAATGCCAAAAGGTATCGTCCTACATCATACATATTTACATTGTTTCTTTCTATATCGGGATCTGGTAATGACATCTCCTCAAACTTCTCATTTATCAAGCGCAAACATATAACGTAGGACCTACTGAATTGCTCCTGAAGAATAATATAAGCAATTCCATTAGATATCACTATATTTTCAATATAAATATAGTAATTGTCGATTGGTAACTTGTCAATCAATTTCCATGATTCTCTTGGTTGAAATAATTGAATAGTATAGTCGTCTTCTAATAGTGAAACTCATGAAGGTCATAAGCTCTTTGATATATATATATATATATATATATATATATATATATATACTAATCTTATTCCTTCTTCAATGGACTCCTTGTTGGAAGCAAATTTGTCACCACAAGGATTCTTGTCTTTGATTTAATAAGGTTTTGTTTTGTTAGGTAAAAAAATATTATAAAGTCAATATGTAGTATATTCATGGCAGATTTCTAAGGAAAGGATGTATCAAAATTAAAACTTTCTCCACTTGAATTCCTATATATTAGGAAGTTTTTAGATTTGATTTGGATTCCTATATATTAGAAAACTTTTAGATTAAGGAAAAGTTTAATAATTAAAATTTTAGTCGATTTTAAAATCTAATAGTAGGAAAATTAGCGAAAAGACGATTTTATCTAAAGCGGACATTTTTAATGAAGAGCAAAAAGTTCAAATGTGATTTATAAGGCCCTTCACATTTTTAAGATAATAGAGATTCCTATACCATTGTTGTAGAAATTTTATTTTTGCTCCTAAGGTATCTACTATTTTTGCTTCATCCCAATTCTTTATTATTTTTGAACTAAATGGTTCAGGTAATTTACTAAAATATAATCTTCTTACTTCTTTATTTTCTTCTGCATTGTATGTTCCCTTATAGTACTATTCTTTAAATGCACACGTATATTCATCTATATAGCACATATTACATATTGCTAGTTTTAACATTAAATTTCTATTTGTATCTTTTTCTTTATTTTGTTATTCTTCTTCTGTTGTCATACTGCAAAATACATCTCTTATACCTATTTCATATTTTTTTAATATGTCTATAGGTGTTAGTTTAATTACTGTTGTTCCTTCTGTTTTTTTATCAGCCCTTAATATCTTTTTACTATCTTCAATTAAATTTAAAAACCATAATTTTGTTGTTCCTATTAGTGTTATTTCTATATATTCTGGTGTATCTGTTGCATTTATACCATTGTCTAATTATTTTGTTTATATTCTATCCATAAATTTAAAAAACAAGTACAGAAAATAAAAATACTTTGTAAAGAGTTACCAAAATTACAATTTTCAGACGAAAATAAAAAATTTACATATATAGTAGAAGCAGATGCAAGTGAATATAGTTAAGGAAGAGTAATTAAATATAGATATGAAGAAGAAAAATTAGAACATCATTGTAGATACTACTCAGGAACGTTTAATGAAACAAAATAAAATGGGAAATAAATAGAAAAGAATTATGCTCATTATATATATGTTTATTAACATTTGAGCCATATATTGTATATAACAAGTTTATTGTACAAACAGAATACACAGGTACGATGGTGGTTAACAAGAAAAATACAAAATTCAGTTACAACGAAGGAAATTCGGAGATTAGTATTGAATATATTAAATTTTTCATTTACAATTGAAGTAATTAAGACTAACAAAAATGTTATTGCAGATTACATATCTAGACAAAGCTACCCAAACTGATATTACAGAAGACGATACTCTAGAAGAAATACTCAAAACCCTAACTATGCTTTTAATGAAAGTGGATAGTATGGGAAATGAGATAGAAAAGCTAAAGACTAATGAAGTTAAACTGAAGTTTGAAGCTATGACTCAGATAACTCAGCAATGTGCAGAGAAATGTCGATCAGAAGACAATAAAATTTCAGAGATAAAAGGAGATGTTCGGACACTCCAAAAAACCCATAACGTTTATCAATCTACTTCTGCAGGTACAAGCATAGGAGTTAGAAGGAACCTAAATATGAACAAGAACAAAATATTTGACAAGCCATTTATACCAAAAGACCCTTTGTTTATACCCCCACAAACTATTATATATTTAGATAGCCTAAACCAAGACAAGAAAGCTTATAACCACATAACCAGATCATATATTGAAAACTTGCACAAGATAGAAACTTACTTAAACCTTGAACCCAGATCTACAAACATTCAAGAACTAAATTTAGATTATATAACCCAAAAACTACAATGATACAATAAGTTAATTGCATTACCAAAAACTAACCCAAATCTAGTTAAAACCTGTTTCAGTTATGGACTACTCAATATTGTATATACCCAAGACAGAAGTGAATTATCTGCTATACTAGAAATATATAAAGCAATTACCACTTACAAAAAGATAACCAAGGGCAACCTATTTTTTGTAAAGTTCTACACGACACCAACAGAGATATTGTATGATGAAATTAAACTAGTTATACAAGTTGTGAAGATAGGAATGACCTGATATATGATCATACCTAAAGATATTGAACAACAAGTTGAAATACCCAAAATAGATGTACCAAATTTTATGTGAATAAAAGAATTATTGAAATATCTATAATTATCCAAGAATTAGCAACTAACTACCTAAATGGAAATCCAATAAGGAGTTATTATTCAAGAGACCAACTAATGATCTATTCAAATTCAAGAGAGTTAAGACAAGCAGATATGGAGGAAGTTCAAAGATGGATTATGACACTACTTAATCCACAGAAACGACCAATTACTAGAGCAATTAAGGAAAAATTTATTTCAGATGAATTATTGAACAGATACTGTAAATTAATAGGGCATAAATATCTAGACCACCTATGTTCAAGATGTAACGGAGAAGATAACATTATTCCATAAATTCAACTAGAATAAAAAAAGATAAGGACGACAGCTGGAAGACATACGATAAAAGATATAAAGAAACACGGACCGATGGAGAAACAAAGACAATGAGACAAAGCATTAAAGTTATGAAAATGACATACGAATTAGTAAGATAATTTTGTGACATGTGAATTATTAGAGTACGTAAATTATTATGTAACATTATGTAGCATTTACTAGCCTTTTTGACTTTTTTTGGCAAAAGTGCCATTATTAGTTTTGTTTTTTGTAGAATAGCTTTACAAGATACTTTAATTCTTTTTTACTATTGTAAAGATAAAAAGTGTAAAGTAGGAATAGTCTAGAATATTATACGCGTTTTCTCTTTTTTAGGTTATAAATAGCAGAAACATTTGCTAAGTTAAGGCAAGACTTTCTACATGGAAAGCAAGTCTTCTTGTACACAATAAAATTTTCTCTCATATAATCAATAAAGATATTCAGTTTTACACTTAGCTATAGATGAGCAAAGCAAAGATTTATCAAATCTACCAGAACAGGTATTTTCATTTACTATTATGAATAGCTAAATTCATAAATTCCTGA
>NW_025888265.1:0-5837 GCF_002878395.1 Capsicum annuum | reverse complement strand
CTAGAACTATGCATCCTAAATGTGAAATCGGTAAGGCAAAGAACCCGTAATAGGGGAGTAACCAGAGTAGAGGTGCTGTTTAGGGAAAAAGTATCTAGATTACCATGCTAATAGTGACTGAAGAACATGTTATTTAAGAATAATCTAGTATATAGTGATCTAAGATGATCATATTTTGTTATGTATATGATTGAAGGGTAACGGTGAGATTGACGAGGATGTCTCACACCGTATTGGGGCGGGATGGATGAAATGGAAGCTCGCTGCGGGGATGTTTTGTGATAAGAAGGTGCCGCCCAAGCTTAAAGGAAAATTTTACAGGGTGGCAGTCCGTCCGGCCATGTTGTATGGAGCGGAGTGTTGGCTAGTTAAGAACTCCCACATTCAAAAAATGAAGGTGGCGGAAATGCGGATGTTGCGTTGGACGTGTGGGCTAATTAAAGGGGATAGAGTTTGGAATGAGACTATAAGGGATAAGGTTGGTGTGACTCCAGTGGAGAATAAGATGCGGAAAGTCCGATTGAGATGGTTCAGATACGTGATGAGGAGGGGCATGGATGCCCCAGTTCGTAGGTGTGAAAGGCTAGCTTTCGATGGTTTTAGGCGGGGTAGGCCGAAGAAGTACTGGGGATAGGTGATTAGGCAGGACATGGAGCAGTTACAGCTCACTAAGGACATGACCCTAGATAGGAAGATCTGGAGGACGCGAATTAGGGCATAAGGCTAGGGTCAATTTGGGTCGCTAGTGTAAGGAATTACTTGGTGGGGGTATTATTCTTGTTATGATACCTTGTTTCATGCTTTATTACGAATCTGTTTACTTTTCTCTGTTTTCTATTACTTGTGGGTGTCGTATTTATGTTATGCCATTTTGTTCCATGCTTTACTATGAATTTGTGTAGTATTCCATGTCTCGAGCCGGGGGTGTCTATCGGAAACAACCTTTCTACTTCTTTAGAGGTAGAGGTATGGATTGCGTACATCTTACCCTCCCCAGACCTCACTATATGGGAATACACTGAATTTGTTGTTGTTGTATATGATTGGAGGGAATATTTTAAAAAATAGCATCATATGAATAATGAATACTTACTTATCCGATGAAATGATACATGAATTTAAGATACTTGTTTTATATATACTTAAGGATATAGAATTAGTAGATATAAAGAAAATTATATGAGAAAAGGTATTTGATATTGAAGATGAAGAATTAGAAAATTGGATAAAAGATGAATTAGAACAAATACACTTAAATGACGAAAGCTACTATTCATACCTAGATAATTACTATTCAGACGGTTATTATACAGATTAAAAAATGTTAGAATATATTAAAAGAATTAGAGAAAGAAAAAGTTGGGTATATGAAGAAATTAATTACAGGAATCAGCTTAGAAGAGAAAGAAGATAATTAGAAGAAAGATTACTTGGAATAAAGTTAACCTTAGAAAAATATGTTCCCTTATAGTAGTATTCTTCAAATGCACTCGTATATTCATCTATATAACACATATTACATATTGTTAGTTTTAACATTAAATTCCTATTTGTATCTTTTTCTTTGTTTTGTTCTCCTTCTTCTTCTTCTTCTGTTGCCATACTGCTAAATTCATCTCTTATAGCTATTTCATATTTTTTAATATGTCTATAGGTGTTAGTTTAATTAATGTTGTTCCTTCTGTTTTTTTATCAGTCCTTAATACCTTTTTACTATCTTCAGTTAAATTTAAAAATCATAATTTTGATGTTCCTATGAATGTTCTTTCTATATACTCTGGTATATCTGTTGCATTTATACTATTGTCTAATAATTGTTTTGTTATATATCCTATCCATAATTGTATCATTTTGTCTACATCTATTACACAGTTTAAGTCTAAGAAGTTATAATTTTCATTAATTATTTATTTTGGTTTCCATTTGTTATATTCATCTTTTAGATTATACCTTTCAAACCTATCTTTATAATAATATGTAGGTTTTTTTATTTCTGATGTACTAGGTATTATATTTTCATCATCTTTTGTATCAAGAATATTTACTTCTGTGTTTGTTTCTTCTATATTTTTATTAATTTCTTCTTTTTTTTCCTTAATTTCTAGGTTTTCTATTTTTTTCTAAAATTTCTGTATATGTTTCACTATTTTCTGAATCATAATCATTTGTTTCTTTAGTGTCTATTGTGTTAACTTCTAATTCTTTGGTTTCTAAGTCTTCATTTTTTATTTCTAATTTTTCTTTGAATTGGTTTATTTCATCTAATAATCTTTGTTCTTTATCTTTTTCATTTTTTTTTCATATAAGTCTTTTAACATTTGTATTTCTTTTTCTAACTCAGCAATCCTATTATTTTTTATTTCTTCTATTTTCCGTATTTCATCTGTAGTTTGTTGTTTTATTTTTTCTATTTCATTTTTTCTGTCTGTTTCTTCATTTTCTTTTGTTATTCTTACCATACCTGTTAATTTATATTCTAATTTTAATTTTTTTCTAACATTAAATATAAATGTTCACCTATTTTCTTATATCTTCTTCCTAAATTAGAAAATACTATTCTTATTTTTAATCCTTCGTGATTTTCATATGTTTTCTCATCTATTATGAATTCTTCTTTATTTATTTTATCTATTTAATGGTATATAAATCATGTGGATATATGTATTCTAGATTATCTATTAGAGATTCTAAATATGATATTTCTTCTTTTTGTGCTTTTATTGATTTTTGACATACTCTAACAATCATGTTATATTGTAGTCTTTCTTTCTTTATTTTTAATTCTCTTCATTTCTCAGATAATATTTATTTTAGTTCTTTATATTTTTGGGATTGGTCTATATTATTCATTAGTATTTATAATATTTTGGTGGATCTCTAAATCTAATTTTATCATAATTAGGTAGTATATACCTCATTCTTCTAGATTTTAAATGGATTATTAATTTTGCATCAATACTGGATATCAAAGTAATTAGGTAATCTAATCTATGGAGGTCTTCTTTTGTTTTATTTAGTTTCTTATTTATTAATAATTACTATTTAGAATTCTTTTAACTTCTCTAAAAGCCTGTATATTTTTTAATGTTCTTCTCATAATTAACAAATAACAACATAGTTAACAAGATAACACGGCTTATAATTAACAATTAAATTAACATATCTCATAACTAATATACAAATATCATTTTAACTTTAAAGAACATAGCTTTGATACCAATTGTAGGGGTGCGGATAGTGCAGATAACTCGAGTAGTTTGCATGGTTGGGTAAATGCTGATATTTTATATATTTCATATCTTTTGTTTCAATATATTTTATTAAATTCTTTTCCATGACTATTTCTAAATTTTATTCCTTCCATATATATTCTCCAAGCTCTTAAGTATTCATGGTCTATCATTTTATCCTATAGTAGTTGTAGTTTTATAAATTTATGTGTAATAATTTATTCTAATTTTGCTATATTTGATATATAATCCTATGTTATCTATGTGATCAATTAACATTTGTTGGTTCATGTATAGATAGTTTTTTATATGGATTATATAAACTATCATTTGTACCTTTTTTTTCTTAGGTTAACTTTATCCAAGTAATCTTTCTTCTAATTATTTTCTTTCTCTTTTAAGCTGATTTCTGTAATTAATTTCTTCATATACCCAACTTTGTCTTTCTCTAATTCTTCTAATATATTCTAACATTTTTTAATTTATATAATATCCGTCTGAATAGTAATTATCTAGGTATGAATAGTAGCTATCGTCATTTAAGTGTATTTTTTCTAATTCATCTTCTATCCAATTTTCTAATTCTTCATCTTCAATATCAAATACCTTTTCCCTTATAATTTTCTTTATATCTACTATCTCTATATCCTTAAGTACATATAAAACATGTATCTTAAATTCATCTATCATTTCATCAGATAAGTAAATATTCATTTTTCATATGATGCTATTTTTTAAAATATTCCCTCCAATCATATACATAATAAAATATGATCATCTTAGATCACTATATACTAGATTATTTCTTCGGTCACTATTAGCATGGTAATCTGGATACTTTTCCCCTAAGCAATGCCTCTACTCTGGTTACTCCCCTATCACGGCTTCTTTGCCTTACCGGTTTCACCTTTAGGATGGCATAGTTCTAAAAAGTTTTCTCCTTTTTCTCTTTGCTAATAAACTTTGAAACATATTATTCCTCGAATAATTCTACTATAAAGTAACTAACATGAGCTTAATTTATTATACTTATGATTGTTAGGAATTTATGAATTTAGCTATTCATATAGTAAATGAAAATACATGTTCTGGTAGATTTGATAAATCTATGCTTTGCTCATCCATAGCTTAGTGTAAAACTGAATATCTTTATTGATTATATGAAAGAAAATTTTATTGTGTACAAGAAGGCTTGCTTTCCGTGTAGAATATATTTCCTTAACTTAGAAAATGCTTCTGTTATTTATAACCTTAAAAAAGAAAACGTGTATACTATTCTAGACTATTCCTACTTTACACTTGTTATCTTTCCAAGAGTAGAAAATACTTAAAGTATCTTTTAAAGCTATTCTACAAAAAACAAAACTAATAATGGCACTTTTGCCAAAAGAGTCAAAAAGACTTGAAGTTATTTCATAATTTGTTCTTTTTAATGATCCTGATGATTCTGTTTTTTCAAAAGCTATTCTTTTTGTTGTGCTTATTCTATCATTTATTATTTCTAAATCTTCTTCTATAGCTATGTCTTTGTAACTACAATCATTGTTATCAATTGTTTTTACAAATTGTTCAAAAGGACTTTCTATTTGTATTTTATTAGTTTTATTTTTTCCCATTATTTTATGTTTTTTTGTTAATACATATAGATTTTTACATCTTGCTGTAAATATTTTACATCCTGTGGTTAGTTCTATTCCTGATATTTTCCAATATAGCACTAATGACTTATTTATGTTTTTATCTGTTGTTGCTACTGAATAATTTGCACTTATTATAAATTTAAATTTTTGGTATAGTAGATTTACTCTTATAGCAGCTATTATACTTTTTTCTATAGGTTTTCTAATTCTATTATCTGCTAAATATAATTCCATTGGTATATCTATTCCTTCTCTAAAACATGCTTTTATTAATATTTCCGTTCCTCCAAGGTGTACGTATTTTATTGGGTCTTTACTTTTTATATCGTTTATTTATTTATTAATTATTCTTTTTGTTACTAGTGGTATACTAGCTTTACCTTTTGCATATTTACAGTCTATTACATGTTCTTTTTGGCTTGCTACGTAGTATTCTTCTTTTCGTCTACTAAATATATTTTTTATTGTTGGTATTTTAAATATTTTTTCTACACTTAAATCTAATTCTTTTCCTTTTATCTCGTCAAATATATTATTATCAAATATTACTTTCTGATCTGTTCCTACTTCATTTAAATATTTTTCCTTTGTTATTATTTTTATATCTTCTTCAGTCATTTGATTCATTTGATTCACTATCTATTTCATTATATGTTTCATTTTCCAAAATTTCATATATACTATCTTCACTTTCTGATTCGTAATCTATATAATCTATTTGCATATATTCTGCTAGAGATGACTGATTTTGATGTCATTCTCGGCATGGATTGGCTTTATTCCTGCTATGCCATAGTCGACTGTAGAAATAGGATAGTTCAGTTTTAGTTCCCAAATAAGCCCGTCCTAGAGTGAAAGCGTAACACTTCGTCTTTTGGGGGTCAACTTATTTCCTACCTTTGGGCAAGAAAAATAATTTTTAAGGGGTGTGTGTATCATCTCGTGCATGTTAAGGGTTCCAGTTCCG